>NW_013665745.1:917367-923284 GCF_000517525.1 Limulus polyphemus
GTGAATTACAAGACAATTGCCTAAGTGTTTATAGCTTGTTAGTAGGTCATTGACCTGTATGTTATTTTTCATACATTCATGCTAAACCATTCAAAGGAGATCAAATTTTAACTTATTTATAAAGAATAGGTTTTAGAGATTTCCAAATAGTTTGTGAACAGTAAAACAAATTTTTATATTACGTATGAGACAATAGAAATAAGTAATGAATATATATATATACATCACTAGAGGATGGGTGTTTTCACCGCGATGTTAAGCCTAAGTAAGCTTTTTAAGGTTTACATGTAGTAAACGTACAGTGTATTATACTGTAACAGGAAAACAACAATGGTAATGTTAAGGCTTCGTGTTAATGGTTTAGAGATAAAACACAGTCAGAGATTGGAAAAAAAACCGAAGATAAAAGATTAAACTGCTTATATATTGGAAATTACACATTGATATGATTGTTTTGACATATCTTATGCATTTTTATCACGAGTAAGAAAGCGGCGGCTCCAAGAAATAGCACTACGGTTTGATTGCTCTACCATTCCCCTATTGAACCAATGTCATCACTGCTGAGTTTGATCATGAGTTCCAATCAGGTAAAACACTGGCTGTTGAGACGCCTCGAAGCACTATTTGTTCGCTAATGGTATGAGTATTTTATCAACACGTTATTCACTGGAGTTCAGGGATCTTTTTTATTGGCAGCCTATAAATTGTTGTTTAATTAACGTTAAACCAAGTGGAGACAAGAGCAGGATCATCATCATGATAAAGTCAAAGCACTCGTTCATAAAGAGTTAAAAACGCAATACTGGAAATGTGGACTGAAGTAATAAAGAGCTTAGGATATAAACAGAATATCACGTATTTTTGCGTTTTACAGTCACGTTTTCTGTACAAATCATTTTAATCTGCCAACAAGCTGAATCCTCGATGTCATCACTCACTCCGTTATACATTAAAGAAACATTCTAAGCGTAAGTGAATAGGCCACATCAAAGGACAGCGAAAAAAAAAAAAAAAGATACCAAATACCGCGGTATGATCAAATCTACCATCAATGTAAATAAAAAAGTTGATCATGTTTTTAACTCCCAAAAGTTAGGCGCGTGACAGTTTTTCTTTTCAAATGTCTATATAAAAGTTTCTCGAGAAGAAAATCAGTTTCAAATATTTATAGAGTTGTTCAGGTTCTTTTTGAAATTTTATTGATGATTTGTTTGCTTGTTTGTTGACTTTCACACAAAGCTATTCGAGAGCTATTTGATCCTAATTTCAAAGTGATAAACTAGAGGGAAGGCAGCTAGTCAACACCACCTACCGCTAATGTGGGCTACTCTTGTCAGAACGAATAGTGGGATTCGACCATCACTCTTATAACGCTCCCAAAATTCTAAAGAATCTCAGATCCAAAAGTTGTTGAGAAGCTGCGATACAACATAAATATGCTATTTCAATGATTCAAGCTGTTATACAAGGAGCTATACAGTTCTACAATCAAGATTAGTTGAAAGGAGACTGTAGGCATGTTTCTCCAACCAGATATGTGTAGAGTTCAAAGTTCAAAACACTACCATCCAGGTGTGGTCTTTAAAATATTCGTTTTCGTTAATTGTATTTGTAATTAAAACCACACCTTGTTTTCTCGTGAGAATTAAAATCTGGGCTTAAAAAGACAACACAGAGGTACTGTTAGATACACCTTGTCTTGTGTTGAGTTTGGTGTTTAGAATAATACTTATAGAACATAAACATTTAGGTTTAACAATGTTAACTCCAAATACGTTCACTATCGTTGGATCATTTTCAGTAATTTTACATATTTTCCTGTTACAGTATTTATTATATTGAACTGATCTAAACATCTGAGTGGAATAAATCATTTTCTATCTAACGTATACATAAGAAACTCTACAAGTAATTAGCGGTATTAATTGCAATGTTGACAGTATTTTTGTTTATTGTTTTGTGTGTCACATATTATCACTATGGGCCCCGTACCCAACAAAGTCATGGACTTACAAATAATTTGGTGCAAAGGTGGTTTCAAAATTGACCATAAGTAATTATAGGATTAAGTAAGAATTCCTTTCATATTGAGTATTTAGGGATTTATATTTATTTCTAAAGACATCCGGTCATCACACTTGTTTGACACTTGGCTATATCTGACATCAATATCGTTAGTCTGTCATCATTTTTTGTTAGAAACTTGGCTATACTTGACATCTCATGAAGCTGGAAAGAAAATTCTCAACATTTATGAAAACTATTTATTTCAACGCAACTATTGCTTGTATTTACATCGAAATTTAAATAGTACGTTTCTGTAACAGATATCGTTATATTTTTCAATTTCAGTTCAGCAGGATATATGGTAACAATATAGTTATTAACACCATTGTTATTAAAACTAACGAAATCTGAATTTAAGGCAGAGAAACGTTGATAAAGTTTACCAACAATAGATGAATGGTTAGCACTCTTGTAGACTATATGTTTAAAAACAATAAATTTATTATAAAGAGAAAACATTATTAAGATATTTCAAGTTTTGATATTAAGAATTTTAAAATTAGGGAATTCAATCCTAACGAGTTCGATCAATCAATAGGTGTTGTTGCTTTATCACAAAGCTACGCGATGTGTTATATACGCTTTGTTCACTGCCTGGATCGAACCCCAGACTGTAGCATTTACCGCTAAATCATCGGGAGACCAGTTCGTTCAAGGGAATTATCGTACATACAGTCATAAAGTTAAATGTCGAGACAACATTTTAAGTATCATTTAAGGGTTTTGCATCATGTAAAACTATTTCATGCTTAGTGGTAATATTTGGGCGTTACGAAAGGTGTGGTTATCATCCACAATAATGATTACTAGTAGGCAAACAATGCTATCTTAACGGGATATCTATTTTGTAAAAATATTTCCTGGAGTAGTAATAGTCCTGAAAATATAGGTTTTGAAATAAATTTTGTAAAAACTTAATGAATAACAGTTGCAATTTAGCTATCTAATTTGCTGGTAATCTGAAAAGCATTAGTAGAACACAGATTATCTGTTGCACGTTGGTTATATATACATCTTTTAAATATATGTTTGAAAAAATATATATATATATATATATATATTAATGCAGTGGATGAGGATTATTAAGCTGTGTTTATCATCTCCAACCTTAAAATGAGTAATAACATTTAAAAGACAAACTTCTGGTGGCTTTATTGTGTTCTTTAATACTAAAAGCAATTTGAGTTTGCTGATAAGAATATGTAAACAAAGAACTTTAGCTTAACTAAATAATTAACCCTCAACTTACCAACTTGTTTTTATACCGTCGTGTTTATATTGTATTATATTGTTCAACACTCATTATGGAAAACTGATAAAATCACACACTTTCTTATTAACATACTCAGAGAACCCCAGCATTAAATAATGAGATTAATCAAATGTGGTCAGTGTTTTTGTTGGATGTTATTAGGGACCTGTACTAAAACATAAATGATCCATAAATAGTTTCAAAACATAAGCCTATGAGGTCCATTGGTAATTCTAGGGTTAAGAATCATAAATGTGTTTAAAATATATGATATACAATACGTAAAACGTACATATATTTTAAACACGTTGATATACAATAAGTAGAACGTTAATATATTATCAACACGTTGATATACAATAAGTAGAACGTACACATATTATCAACACGTTGATATACAAGTAGAACGTACACATATTATCAACACGTTGATATACAATAAGTAGAACGTACACATATTATCAACACGTTGATATACAATAAGTAGAACGTACGCATATTATCAACACGTTGATATACAATAAGTAGAACGTACAACGTGTTGATAATATATTAACGTTCTACTTATTGTATATCAACGTGTTTAAAATATATGTACGTTCTACGTATTGTATATCAACGTGTTGATAATATATTAACGTTCTACTTATTGTATATCAACGTGTTTAAAATATATGTACGTTCTACGTATTGTATATCAACGTGTTGATAATATATTAACGTTCTACTTATTGTATATCAACGTGTTGATAATATGCGTACGTTCTACTTATTGTATATCAATGTGTTGATAATATATTAACGTTCTACTTATTGTAGATCATTAACAATCATGCTAACTACTTAGCAGCTTAGTTGAATATATGTTTTTTCCACTAACGTTGTGGAAAATGTAATCTGATATATGAAGATCCAAGATCTCATTATTTACAGATAATGAAAATCCTGTAACTATTTAGCTAATCAATGGCAATATTTAAAGGATATGTTTAAACTCTATGTACTTATGAGATAATGCAATTGTTTATTTAATAAATAACGTCAGATATTAGTATTTACATAGGGAAATCTATATATTTTAAGTTCATATTATCATTATTTCTTTTTCTACGTCTCTAACATCTCGATTCAGAAAGTGACTACGAGTGAACACATTATCAAGATATTGTTACTTCGAGAAATGAAATGATTCTACAATCAATTCATTAATATATTTAAACCTGCAATGAAATGAATCAGATATTGTCAAACAATACAAACTTATCGTCGAATGGTGTACGTAGAAATTTCCCAATAGAGATATCTGCATTTATTGGACTACCAACAGAAAGCTTAGAAATCTTATTATTAAATATAACATAACTCATTCAAATTTCAAAGCGGAATAAGAATACACATCGAGATCTGGTAAACGCGAATTATCGAGTTTAAGGTATATACTAAATAAGCTTTAGGTAATAGTAATTTTTGTAACATATTCACCCACTACTGTGCATAATTTATTCATAAATATAGCAAGAAATAAAAAGCGTGTTAAATTTATGCTAAACAATGAATATAATGTGTTCACCTACTACTATGCATAATTTATTCATAAATACAGTAAGATATAAAAAGGTCATTAAATTTATGATAAACAATTAATATAATATATTCACCCACTACTGTGCATAATTTATTCATAAATACAGTAAGATGTAAAAAGGTCGTTAGATTTATATTAAACAATATATATAATATATTCACCCACTACTATGTAATTTATTCATAAATACAGTAAGATATAAAAAGGTTGTTAAATTTATGCTAAACAATGAATATAATGTATTCACCCATTACTATGCATAAATTATTCATAAACACAGTAAGATATAAAAAGGTTGTTAGATTTATATTAAACAATGAATATAATATATTCACCCACTACTATGTAATTTATTCATAAATACAGTAAGATATAAAAAGGTTGTTAGATTTATATTAAACAATGAATATAATATATTCACCCACTACTGTGCATAATTTATTCATAAATACAGTAAGATATAAAAAGGTTGTTAAATTTATGCTAAACAATGAATATAATGTATTCACCCATTACTATGCATAAATTATTCATAAACACAGTAAGATATAAAAAAGTCATTAGATTTATGGTAAACAATCATTAAAATATAGATAACTTTGAATTTAAATTTCTTATTGTATTCATATTCATGTTCACTTTGTTGCTTATACTCAACTTTCTTCAATAAATGAACATGTTTTTGTGCCCTTGAATTAGTAACCTAAAATTTAACGTGTTTATTATTTTAGTCACTTCGAATTTTGTTTTGCGTCTAAATTAAACATCTTTATCAAAGCACCTATCATGAAGTGTTTTAATTGCCAAGGTTTGTTTGGTTATATACACTAGTCTTACTTGAAAATACAGAATAATAATTTATTGATGTTATTCTAGAAATGTTACTAAATATCTTACTAATTTATTTTCATTATGTAAACAGTGGTTACATGACTCTGAATGTTGTATAATTGTTTGTTTTGAATTTCGCGCAAAGCTACACGAGGGCTATCTGCGCTAGCCGTCCCTAA
>NW_013665745.1:924284-927598 GCF_000517525.1 Limulus polyphemus
GTCCCTAATTTAGTAGTGGAAGACTAGAGGGAAGGCAGCTAGTCATCACCAACCACCGCCAACTCTTGGGCTACTCTTTTACCAACGAATAGTGGGATTGACCGTCACGTTATAACATCCCAACGGCTGAAAGGGCGAGCATGTTTGGTGTGACGGGGATTCGAACCCGCGACCCTCAGATTGCGAGTCGAGCGCCTTAACCACCTGGCCATGCCCCGCCCAGTCGGAAAGGAGAGCGTGTTTAGCCACCAGGTATCGTCAAATTTAAATTATTTCGAATGCGTGTGTGTTTTTTTTATAGAAAAGCCACATCGGGCTATCTGCTTTGTCTACCGAGGGGAATCGAACCCCTGATTTTAGCGTTGTAAATCTGTAGACATACCGCTATCCCACCGGGATACCATAGCTTGAAAGAAACTGTGTTGATAAAGGTATTTTCTATTATTCAGAAATTATATCTGAATTAATTAAGATATTACATTTAAAAACACTTCTTACGACATTAAGAACAGTCAGAGAAAGTTGGGTTACAGTTTTATATTCAGGTGTATGTCACAGTTTTTAAAACTTTTTTCAAACAGTAGCATGTTTTTATATGTTTATGCAAAAACTCACTTTTGTCAAGAGGGTTTATAAAATTTCGTATGTGACTTTCATTGTAAAACCCTAATAAAAAAACAAAACAAACATTGACTAGCTCGTTATAAAAAGTCTAAACATCCAAACATTACGTTTTAGTTGCTTAGCATCCCAGACAAACAGCAGAATTATGAGCATAAATAGCAAGTATGAAAAAAAAGACAGGAAAATTGCCTTCAGCATAATTATATTTGAAACTGCTAGCGAATAAGGCGAAAATCCAAAATTGAAAAATATAATTAGATAAGAGATCTTCCCTGAACGGGAATGCTCTGAAATCAAAAAAATAGTTTATAAAAAACCCAGAAGACGCTAACGAATACATAGAATATACATAAAACTACCTAACTTTGGAATAATTAAACAAGAATATAAGAAAGATACTTATGATTTTTTTTGTTTTTTTTTGTTTTTTGATTATGCACAAAGCTACACAAGGGCTATCTGTGCTCTGCCCACCACAGGTATCGAAACCTGGATTCTAGCGTTGTAAGTCCGCAGACATACCGCTGTGCCACTGGGGGGCGATACTTATGAAGTGTCTAACTTGTGAAATGATTAAATATAAGTATAAGAAAGATACTTATGAAATGTCTAACTTGTGAAATTACATCATATCTAGTCATTCTTTATTTATTCTTTTATGTTGCATGATTTCATCATACCGGATTTTAGACAATTCAAGAATATCTTCCTTACCTTCTTATTCTTCATCATTCCAAAAGCTAAGTAATTTATGAGTATCTTATGTTCTTATGTAATAAATCCACAAGTTAGGCAATCTTTGAGTGTCTTTCTTGTATTGTTCTTTAATCATTTTACAAACTACAGTTCACGAGTACCTTTCTGTTATTCTTATGTAATCATTCCCCAAGTTAAACACTTCATAAGTATCTTTCTTATATATTCATGTAATCATTCCCCAAGTTAGACACTTCATAAGTATCTTTCTTATATTTATATCTAATCATTCCTCAAGTTAGACACTTCATAAGTATCTTTCTTATATTCATATTTAATAATTTCACAAGTTAGACATTTCATAAGTATCTTTCTTATACTTATATTTAGTCATTCCTCAAGTTAGACACTTTATAAGTATCTTTCTTATATTTAGTCATTCCTCAAGTTAGACACTTCATAAGTATCTTTCTTATATTTATATTTAATCATTTCACAAGTTAGACACTTCATAAGTATCTTTCTTATATTTATATTTAATCATTTCACAAGTTAGACATTTCATAAGTATCTTTCTTATATTTTCATGTAATCATTCCCCAAGTTAGACACTTCATAAGTATCTTTCTTATATTCATATTTAAAAATCATGCAACATAAAAGAATAAGAAAGAATGACTAACCTTAGAAAGTTGTACGTCAGCTACCGAACAGAAACAATAAAATAATAAGGAATAATTAAAAACAGTACCACACAATCTTTTATCTGAAAAGTTTTAAAAGTACATTAATCGGTACTGCAGGCAATAGAAGAAGAGAACAGATTTCAAAGGCCATGACTTTCTCAAATGGAAAAAAATATTTAATTTTGGTATATTACACAGAAATAATTCATTTATCTATTTCTTCATATTCCACAGAATAAAGGTATCAAGTACAGTGAAAACGTGCTATATGAATTGGCGAAAAGTCGTACATGAAGAAATGAACAATTAAAATGGTATTTCAAACCCGTCAGAATAATACCTCAATAGGTAAACCAAGCGCAGCTCCTTATTAATAATACCTCAATAGGTAAACCAAACGTTGCACCTTATTAATAATACCTCAATAGGTAAACCAAGCGTTGCACCTTATTAATAATACCTCAGTAGGTAAACCTAGCGCTGCACCTTATTAATAATACCTCAATAGGTAAACCAAGCGTTGCACCTTATTAATAATACCTCAATAGGTAAACCAAACGTTGCACCTTATTAATAATACCTCAATAGGTGAACCAAGCGCTGCACCTTATTAATAATACCTCAATAAGTAAACCAAGCGTTGCACCTTATTAATAATACCTCTGTAGGTAAATTAAGCGTTGCATCTTATCCAAATTAATAATGAACGGTTAATAACTGTTTACGGTGAATATCATATACTCTAACTCTGATATTTGAAGTTATATTCCGAAAATCACAGTATGGCTTAACGCCATTAATATTGCATATTACATTTATACAATAATCTGGCAAAAGATTCATAAACCAGAACGTAAAGTTAGATAAATATAACTAAATCTCATTAAAATAAAGGTAAAATGAGCCGGGTTCTGTAAGCTACTGTCAAAGATAATACACAAATAGTACAAAACACAATGTTCATTTATTTGATAGTTTAAGTTCTACTAAACTGAAAAATCGCTTAAAAGTGTTATGAACAATTAAAATGTTTGTATTGTTACTATTTCAATCACAGGTCCATGTCTTCAGCACAAACACAACTGTGCAATCAAAATAACACCGAGCATGAATTCGATGAATAATTGACAAAAATTGAAAAAAAACAACAAAAAACTGCCATTTTTTCTTTGTGTCCCCTTGATGGAAATCATCACAGTCATAATTTCTATTATTTTAGGATGATTTGTCTCTTCGTTAATTCATTCAATAGTTCGAAGTTTTTAAAAACATTAGTATGAGAAAAATCTATGCTAACAAAAAACAACT
>NW_013665745.1:927867-937082 GCF_000517525.1 Limulus polyphemus
TGGGGCATTTCAAGCATATGTTGCAAATAAATTTATTAACAGATTTACTCAAACACCAGAGGTGGAGTGAAAATTACTAATTTCATTATTTCAATAAGTGTACCTGTTATTCCATATTATAAGTGAATCATGTTGTCTACTATAGTTATTTGTGGCATTCTTTAATAATTGATCTTGTTTGCCAATACTATGTCATATGGTTTCCACAATAATTTCAACCATTACACTAACTAAATATTTCTCAGTTTACTCTCTCCCCCTAATTGTGTAAATTTAGTCGTTTTGTTAACTACTTATCACGTCAACCATTCTGGTTTCCAAATACGTAGTTAAGTTTTCCTAACAGCAACAAAAAAGGTCTACAAAATGCAAGCAACATACGAGTTTGAGTGCCAGAATAATCCATTTAGCTAAAGCTTCATTCTGTATACGAGTAAGCATTACCCCGTGGATTCTCTTGTTTATGAACTTTTTAGGCGATAAACAAATCAAGTTTTAAAAACATTGTCTCAGTAATTTAGTTATTAGTTCAAATTTATTGACCCGGAAGTACAAAAAGTAAACGTTTTCACCCAGTGAGGACTCAAATTCTCTAAGATGACCCGCTATTCTATAAATCACTGTGTCTATACTCGATCGTAGAGAGGGGTAACATGTTTATACTGCAGTCCACCAACCTCTGTGCACTAATTCACCATTCAAGGTTAGTCTTTGTTGCCGCATAAGTTACAACGGTCAATACTACACAAACTTCACTTGCAGGTCTCTAGCAATGCAAAATTAGCTTGCAACACCAGACCTCGCAAGCAGGTCATGTTGTAATAGCTTAAAACAAACAATGATTAATTAAAATATAGATTAACAACCTACTTTTGAAGTAAAGATGTTTTGATGGCGTCTTCATGGAGAATATTTACATTGTTTAAAGTTAGCACTCAGCCGCCAGTCCTTCCTCCTCTTTCAAAGTCAACGTTCAAGGTTTTGATACTACAGCTTTGAGGAGAAATGCTTCGTCTGATGGAATGGTATGTCAATAAAGTTATTTGCCCTCGACCGTTGAGCCATCTAGCGCTTGTTAGATGAAACCTTTTAAAGAGGGTTAAACTCTACGAAAGCCCATAGATACAAGATATTTTCACATCTAAATGTAATAATACGGTTCTTCCTTCTTGAGGTTTGAGAGAAAGAAGGGTTATCTTCCTGGTTCTCCCTTCTGTGATTCTGAGAGAAAGAAGGGGTTTCTTCCTGGCTCTTTCTTCTTCGGATCAGAGAGAAAACAAGCAGTATTTTTTTTGGTTCTTCCTTCTGTGAGTCAGAAGGATGAATTTTTGTCTTCCTTGTTATTCTTTTTTCGGGTTAAAGAGGGAAAAAAGGAGCGTCTTCCTGATTCCTCTTTCTTCCTGTCTGTAGAGTAAATAAGGAACGTCTTCCTGATTGTTCCTTATTAGGGTCTGAGAGAAGGAAGAAAGGCTGTCTTCCATGTACTTTATTTTTAGTGTGAAATACGTTTCTTATAACATCGTGACAACTACATCTCTCATAGCAACAGCTTTTTGTGATACCAGTAATGATTGTGTTTATTATGTGGCTCTAGTTTGAGTCGAGTAGAGTATCAACGTTAGAAACGTTTCTGTTTGTTATAAACCATTGACATTGAAAAACGATTTATTCATTTCATACAAATATATTAAAACAAGTTAAAAAATAATAAGAATATATGGTGATATGTATGCTAATTAATGTACTTAAAAAAAACACAATTCACTGGGTTAGACCGGTTTTGAAGAATTATTACTCCTAGGCTGAATCGAAAGATGTTCATTAGTTTTTTATTTAAAATTAATTACGTATTTGTCTCTTTGTTTTCTTGCAAAATACACTTTTATCTAGGAATTCAAATAAAACTGTTTAATATTTAGACAGTATCACCAATTTAAAGGTATTAAATAAACAGTTGCAGTATAAAAACCATTAAGTGAAAAATGAAGACGAAGCTGGAAGATAGCTACAAATTACAAATGAAAACACAAGTACAGAAGAACACAAAAGAAACTATACCCATTAAGCAGCGATGATGATCTACGTCTTATAGGGTTCTAGTTGAATAACTGGATAAGAGTAAGTAATGATAACTCACGCTTAAGTCTTAAAGTCATAATTAAGGGAGTAGATGACGCACAGAGTCGTTGACATATTCCACTAGGGAATAAACTCATGCTTCGCATACTAAAGTTGTTTGACTACTAAGAAAAATACAGAATAAGGAAAAAAAAATATACGTGGTTGAATCCCCGACCTCCCTCATACCAAGCGTGTTCTATGTGTTACGACAGCGGAAGTCACGTGACGATGGTAACACGTGATGAGTTTCTAGAAGATTCACGAAGAGATGAGATGTACGCTTTTATAATATATAAGATCGCCAAGAAGTGACGGCAACAATGAAATTGAATTGCAGACAGGGATAGAGACGGACAATTGAGTCAATCGCGGTAGTGCGTGAATCGTTCGTTGTGAATTATAGCGTTTGTTTAAGTTAAACTGACTGTGGAAATTAAGTGTATTGCAAAGTTGTATTGAGAAAGAATAAACTAGTTTATTTAAGAAAGGACTTGTATCGCTAAAGTTTCTTCGGAAAGAATTTTTACGGAAAATTAACAAACGAACAGAGAAGTAACATATGCCATATGAACCAAAGTACAAAGATATTTTTCAAATATGCAGCAATATTAAGTGGAATATATATATATATATGATATATGAGGATATATATATATATATATGAGAATAGTATATGTTTTAAATAGATAAATCCTTTCAGTAATGCTGTTGTTGTTTTATGTAGTTGGACATGAATTAAACAAAATTTTGTGAAGAAGAATATAGAGTTGTATTTAGATATGAAGTTAGGAAATGAAAAAATATGGAATGACTATAATGGAAATATATATCCGTACACAATATTTTTTGTACAAACACTTTGTCTTTGTGGATAATCGCCATCTTTGATTAAGATCTTGAGATTTTTTTTTCTTTATCAATCTTTGGATAAAGCAGCGTTGTAAAATAAAGAATTTTGGAAATTATGGTATCAAGAAGTGTGAAAATCAACCGTCTTCGTTTGTCACTATTACATTTATTTTTTCTTCCATAATGGTATCAACTATTTCTTTATTCTCCTCTAACGTATTCAAAAAGTGTCGGATCTACTACCAATAACGGAAATAATGTAATATTTTATTCTTCGAGCTGGTAAACTCGTTCTTTCTGTAGGAATGTATCTAAACTTAAGGCCTAATTGTCGATTTTTAGGCGCCTGTACTGATCTAGTTGGAAACATATAATTGTTATAAAATAGTGATTTTTTTTTTAAATTTTGGTATCAACAAGTGTACAAATCAACTGTGGTCATGTTTTTTGTTGTTGTTTTTCTTTTGTGTATATGTGTCTAAATCGTATTTGTATATCATCTGAAACATATAATTATTTTCTGTCTCGCAATGCGTTAGCTGCAGAGCATAAAAAATGAATGTTGCTGTTCCAGTGACCATTCAAACTAATTGCTGTATATCATATATCGCATATAAGGGAGTGGCGTGGCCAGGTGGCTGGAACTTGGTATCAGGTTATCTTTACAATTGTGGATGTTTGATGAGGAGATATTTAGTACTATGGAAGGCTAAATGCTAATATTTTTATGTTCGGTAGGTAAGCGAGACTATATTATTTCTTTGTAGTTACTTTCATGAATAGTATTGGTTACAATGTTTAGTATATCTAGTTTTATTACCTTTTATTTTTAATTTTAGCATTATACTTTCATTATAAAGATTGTTTTGTTTCATTAGACAGGCCTAAATCTCATAAGCTCGTGATATATTATCGTTAACAACGGGAGTACTCAACTCATGAAACACTCCACTATAATCTTTATAAGTCTATACGAAAGGAAAGTTTATTTAATTAGCTACACTGGCGACCAGTTTGATTTTTAATTCAGCTGCAAGTTAAATAATTTATTCTGATCTGAAGTTATTATTATTTATAAACTAATTAACCCTTTTATACGTTTATGCATATTGAATATGGATCTTTATATCGGAAAAAGATGTGAATATGACAAAGTAGTACGACTTCACTTCGATAGCTTCCTGTTTAGATATAAAAAATATTAGAGCACACAGTTACACTGATAAGTTTAAAAATAACACGATATTTGAGTCTAATGAGACACTATAAGATAGGAACAAAATTAAGTATCTGTTGGAAAGCAAAGGAAACTTGGGCAACAATTCAACCAAATGGCCTCAAGAATTATTTGTGTGCAGAGAGGACCATACTCCGAGAAGGATGTTCGGTAATAATAATTGCAAATTTCCTGAAATTTCCTCGGATTTATAAAATATTACCGTGTAATTTTCAGCTATTCTTGTATAATTACTGACACAGTTTTATACGGGACTACTACAATACGTTTTATATAAATTAATTTTTAAGCTGAATTTCACTTTTAAATAATTCAACAAATTCTTTCTACTGTTTAAGAAATTGAAGTAGTGACCACAAAGGTTATTTACCGAATTCCTGGGTAAGCATTACGTTCGCAATGTCCATGTTTCACTTACGGATTTCGCACCAACAGGGTCACACTGGCAATTGTTATATGTAAGAAAAATCCTATGTTTTTATAAACGCTGAAACCATGTTTTTTTTCTACCTAGTTTAAGTGTGCATTAGACTTTAAAAATCTTTTGGTACACAATAAATTTTAATTCTATCTCTAATTAGTAATTAAAGCCAAAATGATTATAAGAATTCAATGCAAAGTTCGGAATTTATTGTACCCTAGTCTCTACTGGCGTTCGCTTGGTTAGTCTCTTACTTCAAGAACATTTTGACACAATCTATTGAGATGGTCAACATGCAGGTTAAGATCAAATAACCCACAGCCTCCAAAACCTTTATGAGGTTATTGTGTGTGTGTGTGTGTTTTTACTTTTTATTTCTTCGTTTCACGACCCCAGGCTAACAACTACGTTTTGAAGATTTCAGAAGAAATCTTAATCTTTGGGTCGTTTCGATGTTATTGTTTGTTTTTTGAATTTCGCGCAAAGCTACACGAGGGCTATCTGCGCTAGCCGTCCCTAATTTAGCAGTGTAAGACTAGAGAGAAGGCAGTGTCAGACTAGGCAGCTAGTCATCACCAACCACATCCAACTTTTGGGCTACTCTTTTACCAACGAATAGTGGGATTGACCGTCACATTATAACGCTCCCACGGCTGAAAGGGCGAGCATGCTTGGTGTGATGGGGATTCGAACCCGCGACCCTCAGATTGCGAGTCGAGTGCCTTAACCACCTGGGCATGCAGGGCCCGATGTTATTGTCATCTTTTTATAAAATTTAAATTAGTATCGTCTCTAATGTACAATCCTTTAACAATAGGTGAACAGTCCATTAACGTTTTAAAGACATCTTTTATACATTAACTCACATTAATGAGAACTGGATATAAGATATTCCTTGGAATTTAGACAATCATGCAAAAATATTTCCATCCCTTTGTCTTTACTGTATTACTGTTATGTTTTATTGTATCTTACCATAAACATATTAATTATGTACGTTGTCTACTTTTAAAAGTAGACAACGTACATAATTAATATGTGTTGGTCTTTTCAATGTTAAAACACGGACTACATATATCATTAATATGCTCATGATGTATTTAATGTTCCAACTACTAAATAAACCATTACTACGTCAACATACTCCTATATATGGATGGAATTTATAGCAGTGTATTATTTTTGTAGTTTGAGAATAACTAAATTTTAACTATAAACACTATTTTAGTACTCGAAGATACTGTAGTTATCATTGGTTTCAATTACATCTTTGTTGTTTTCCAAGGTGTTTTATATGCGACTCGCAATATTTTTTAAACCATCTATGGATTATTAAGCATTATATACTTAATTGTTCTCTTTTTTACTATTTCACGCAACAACTAAAAACTCACACGCAGAAAGTAAACACAAGTGCGTGTTTTCACTTTCCTTCACCGTTTACCTGACTTGTAGTTACAAACAACTGAAATTACACGTAAAAGTAAACACAACTGTATGCTTTGACGTTCCTTCACAGTTTACCTGACTAGTAATTATGAAACTATAATTTTATTAATTGCACTTTAATTGAACGAATAAATAGAAAACATTTAAACATATTTTATATCCCGAAAGTTGAAAAACGATTGGATTAACTCAGCATACTTTTCCCCTAATTCATTCTAAAATTGTTTATGATATCCAATAACTAATATATACAAATTATTTCTGAGACTGTTATTCATAAATTTATTTGATGATCGAACAGAGTATTTAGTCTAATTAATGAACTGAAAGACATTTTGAGTAAAGTATGATTTTTTGTGCTCTTTTGATTATAAAAATTACACACTCGGATCATGAATTAAGATTTTGTTGTTAAAGTTAGTAAAACTTTTTAACTGAATACTTTGTGCTCTTTTGTTTATAAAAATTACACACTCGGATCATGAATTAAGATTTTGTTGTTAAAATTAGTAAAACTTTTTAACTGAATACTTTGTGCTCTTTTGATTATAAAAATTACACACTCGGATCATGAATTAAGATTTTGTTGTTAAAATTTGTAAAACGTTTTAACTGAATACTTTCAAAGTAAACTGTCGTGTAGTTAAAAGATTTTCAGTAATTTTCACTTCTTAGTTTAAAGTGGTGAGATTATTAAAATATTCTTGAATACATCGTAGATAGAAATTTCATAGGAAAGTTGTTTACTGAATATAGCCTTCTGGTGGTTTAGAGTAAGCTTCAGGGCTTGTAACGCAAAAATCAGGTTTCGATAACTGAGACAGGCAGACCGGAAATAACTATTAGTGTAGCCTTGTGCATAACTTAATACTGAATACATTTATTGATGGTTTCATATTCGGCTTGAAAAAGATTATAAAAAATATCATAAGTAGGAGATTGGTCATGCTCAAAAAGTGAAACAAAGTATGTTTAAACCATAGAATTATAAAAAGCTAAATATATGATATATTTTTTAATACGAGCATCATACAACAAAATATTTAAACATCTTGTGAAGAAAATGCCTTACATACGCATCTTACCACAAATTCAAAGTGATTCTTTTACCTGCTGCCATCTAGTGACAGTACTTTTAAATGTCTAAAGGAAATGTTTAAATAAACCCAATAAAATAATGTGGCACTATATGACTAACTGAATATGTCGTTAATCCAATGTATGTCAAATTATCTGCTGTGTTATTAGTGCTGACTTTTGAAAATAATATTTGCGCTACAACTTCAGTTACTGATTCTCATATCAAATAAATCAAAGAAATGAATTATAAAGTCAAAATCAAAAGTCATTCCATCTGTAGGTCTCTAATGCTTTTTCTATCGGTCGTTTCTCAGAGTGACAAAAAATAATTGCGGCCTACATTAAAATGAAAACGAACTATAGACACAAAATCTTTTAGCCCAAAGCTACTCAATGTACTTCGTTGTTGTTTTGTTGTTTTTAATTATGCACAAAGCTACACAAGGGCTATCTGTGCTCTGCCCACCAAGGGTATCGAACCCCGGATTCTAGCGTTGTAAGTCCGCAGACATACCGCTGTGCCACTGGGGGGCCTGTACTTCGTCCACCATGACGAATCTAATCCTGAATTTTCAGCGTTGCAAGTCCGTAACTTACCACTGACCACCGAAAGACCACATAAAATGACTTTTTGTTTATCCACGGAACAACAGAGATCGCCGAATAAAACAACAGCAGGATAAATAGCATTTACCAAAAGGTTTGGAATTGTGTTTTAGGCCAAAAAGTCAATAGATGGCGTTTGGAAAAAATATTCTTTAAGGAGTAAAGAAACAATAGTTTAAAGTAAGATTAGTGATAAAAGGGCATTTAAAATTTTCCAGTCTTTGTTTTTTAACGTGAGTAAACTTTAATATTAAATATTAGGTTTAATAACAAGTAAACTTTAAATAGACTTTCAGAGATTTTCTCTTGTCATTTGTACTTAACAAACTCGTACATTTGTAGTGTGTTTAATTATTGGCTAATAAACTGTTCAGCTTGAGGTATGCATCATAAAAGGAACAAGAAATATATCAATTGTTAAAAGTATAATGCGCAAATTCATTTTGGAGTAATAACTATAAAAAGGAATAAACAGAACTTTCACAAATGGTAATAACAAAATCAACGGGAATACAAACTTTGATATCTCATATAATGAAAGAGAAAAACAGTTAAAGAATATCGAACAAAAAGGAAACATGCTCGGAGTGGGAATCCGAGGATTCATGGCTCGAATCCCGTTGTTGCAAACACGTGCTCCAAAATTTGGAGTTGTGGATGCGCCAATAGAATGACAGTCAAATCCCATTATTCGGCCAAAAAAGGAGTAGATCAAGAGTTTTTGGTGGATGCTATTGACTGACTACCTT
The DNA here is from genome assembly GCF_000517525.1 of Limulus polyphemus. NCBI lineage: Eukaryota > Metazoa > Arthropoda > Merostomata > Xiphosura > Limulidae > Limulus > Limulus polyphemus. Next base: position 936,380 of record NW_013665745.1, read on the forward strand.
CCCTCTATTCTATCAGTACAAAATTTGGGACAACTATGTGTAAGTAACTCTTTAAAGTGTTGTTACTACACAAACACATTGAAGGCTTCTTCACGGTGCTGTTATTACACAAATACACTGAAAGTTTCTTCACAGTGCTGTTACTACACAAACACGTTGAAGGCTTCTTCAAAGTGCTATTACTACACAAACACATTGAAGGCTCTTTAAAGTGCTGTTACTACACAAACACATTGAAGGCTTCTTCACGGTGCTGTTAGTACACAAATACATTGAAAGTTTCTTCACAGTGCTGTTACTACACAAACGCATTGAAGGCTTCTTCAAAGTGGTGTTACCACACAAACATATTGAACGTCTCTTCACAGTGCTGTTACTTCAAATACATGAAATTGCCCATTCAGCTAAAAGAAAAAAAAGAAAAAAGAGATTGAAAATAAAATCGTTTACAGCAACGTTTGCACCCTTTACACCCTAAATTTGCACCATAAATCCATAATATATGTTAACGGTCTACAAAACTAAAATAAACAATTAACTTCACTAATAAAACTCAAACAAAACTCAAAATTTCTTTAAGATAACTACAGAGATTATAAAATGAAATCCGAACTTCCCATAAAACAAACTTGCTCGCTATCAAAACAGACATTACTTCCAATAAAACAAACTTGCTCGCTATCAAAACAGACATTACTTCCAA
>NW_013665745.1:938070-940106 GCF_000517525.1 Limulus polyphemus
TCTATCAAAACAGACATTACTTCCAATAAAACAAACTTGCTCTCTATCAAAACAGACATTACTTCCAATAAAACAAACTTGCTCTCTATCAAAACAGACATTACTTCCAATAAAACAAACTTGCTCTCTATCAAAACAGACATTACTTCCTAATAAAACAAACCTGCTCTCTAACAAAACAGACAATACTTTCAATAAATCAAACTTGTTCTCTATCAAAACAGACATTACTTCCAATAAAACAAACCTGCTCTCTAACAAAACAGACATTACTTCTAATGAAACAAACTTGCTCTCTATCGAAACAGACATTACTTCTAATAAAACAAACCTGCTCTCTATCAAAACAGACAATACTTCTAATAAATCAAACCTGCTCTCTATCAAAACATAAATCATTTTACAAAGACAAGGTATTGTGGAAAATGTATATTCTTAGAATAAATATTTATGAAAAATATGACAATTTCTTTTCCACTAAAAATTAGAAGTTACTGTCTGTCAAGCAGCGAAGTTTAGTTGCGGTTGTCTCAATAGATTGCTAAATAAATGTTGTCAAATGTCAAGGTGTTAAATAATATTGATGATTAAATCACTTTTCTTTTATAGGTTGTTATGATGGTAAAACGTATTAGCATGAATTAAGACAGTGTTTTAACGTTTCTTATCATTACAGAATGTTTTAGTTATCTTCGTGATTGAGGGATAGTATTATTAAGTGAAACCGTTTTGTAGCATTTGTACACGAATGAGTTTTGATTTGTTGTTATGGGAAAAAACTTGATATTCCAACTAAATTTCTTTCCACTTTAAAATGACGTTATCTCTTGATAACGTTATCACAATTGACTCTTCCGGTGTCTCTAGCTAAATCAGGATCCAAAAATATATTATTTTCTTATGATAACATAATCTAATGATAACATGTTTTTATTACTCCTTTTGCTTAGTATCTTCATCGTTATCTCGTTACGTTTACTCAACAAGCAATCGATTCGGAGAAATTGGGTGCAATATTACGATAGAGAAACAAACACAAAGTTAATAATTAATATGGCAAATTACATCTAAATTTTCTTATCTATTTATTTGTTTTCTCTACTTTAGACCAAGGAGGTTTTCTAATAAGCACATCTGCTATATGAAGAAAATTAAAATATGCAAACATGAGTCCTTATTGGGTTGACTCCAATTTCACAATAAAATAAAAAAAAAACAATTCTTAATAAGTAGTAAATCCGAGAGTTGCGGATCGGAAGGTCCAAGGCTCGCCTCACGATGACACTGAATATATTCCGTAGTTTCAGCTGTAGAGTTGTTATAATAGTGACAATCAATGCTGTTATTTGTTTAAAACCATAAAAAATCGTGTGGCAGTGGGTCTGGCTGACTAGCTACCTTCTTTCTGGTAATTAGTTCAAAAATAAGGACGACTGTACCTGATCTCTAGGGGAGCTTTGATCTGGCCGGCTAGCGCATGCGTCGTAAAAGATGCCATTCAGGTTGGAAATACCAAATACCAAGTATATAGCAAATCATACGTGATGCTATTTCGAACCTTGTAGTTCTCTATGACATGCTGCTTGTTCAATAGAACTTGATATACTGATTATTATATAAAATAAAAAACAGTAGCTGAAAATCTCCAGAAAACTTTGTCTTGCAAAGACTGTACTTTATTAAATATATCAAACCTAATAATTACTGTTAAAATATTTTAAAACGTGTAATTAATTGTATACACTGTTTTATTGTACAGTAATTGTAAATATAAAAATAGAACACCCGGCTGTCATTAAAGCCAAGAGATTATTCTAATCGCTAAACTTTGCTCTACAACGCAAAATCGTGGAATACAAATATAAAAGTAGTTGGATTGTGGAATACAGATATAAACGTAACTGGATTGTGTAATACAGATATAAAAGTAACTGGATCGTGGAATACAGATATAAAAGTAACTGGATCGTGGAATACAGATATAAAAGTAGCTGGATTGTGGAATACAGATATAAAAGTAGCTGGATTGTATAATG
>NW_013665745.1:941106-946504 GCF_000517525.1 Limulus polyphemus
CACCTTTTTCACTTAGTTTACTAATATAAACAACCACCTTTATTCACTTAGTTTACTGATATAAACAACTACCTTTATCCACTTATTCTACTATTATAAACAACCACCTTTATTCACTTAGTTTACTAAGGGGTGTGTGTGTCTGTGAGCCAGACTAGTTTCGGAGAATTTCACTCCTCATCAGTGACCCTGGACACTACCACCAATGAGATATCAGACCAAACCTAGCCTTTATAGTAGTGAGGTATTGAAAATCGAAATGGTGTATTTACGTGTTTTACACTCACATATTGTTAATTTCAACTGACTTATCAAATTAAAAGGATGGTAAAATGTTTAATGGAACAAAAGTACTCCATTTGTGGAGTTCTTTATTACTTAAAAAAGGCATCAATAGCTCCACCGTGAAAAATACTTGTTTGATGATTCATTAATTTGAATGAGGCTGCTTCAAAATTGCTTTACAATACTGAATAAACAGCAGACACATTTTTAGACAGGACTGAGCGTTTACCAATAACACAGGCCTGCGAATTTAAACTTCATGAAAGGATTTTTTTACAAATAGGAAAAAAAAACAACACTTACTTAGATCAAATCATTTCATTTACCACAATGAACATTTATTATTATTATGTTTGTTAACAAAAATACAGACAAACTGAAGAAAAGGGAAGAACGTTGATGTAAAACGAATATGCATCCTCATTCATCCTGATTTTTCTTAAATCTACATCTTTTAGTCTCAAAACTATGTGTTGTGGTCTTTCTTTTATGTATTGTGTTATGACGTTTTGTGAAAAATCTGTACGTGATGGAGAAAAATGGACATCATTTTTGGAATCAGCGTACAGGAATTACTGTAGAACATGTAAAATTTCAAGACATTAAAACCATTGCAGGCCTGTGTTATTAATTTGAAGGACGCAGGCCCATGTAATCAATTTGAAGGAGGACATTGCTGTATATATTCAACAATTTTATTGAAGTCAACGTGTTACTAAATGATTTGTTTGTTCCATTTCTTGCAAAGCTATTCGAGGGCTATCTGTGTTAGTTATCTCTAATTTTGAAGTGATAGACTAGAGGGAAAAGAAAGCTAGTCAACACCACACATGTCTAACTCTTGGGATACTCTTTGCAACGAATAATCGGTGTGACTGTCACATTATAATGCCTCTGCGAGCATGTTTGGCGACAGATTTCGATCTCGTGACCCGGAGATTAAGGATCGACCCGCTCTAACCATCAGGCCCGTTATCAAATGAACAAAATGAGAAATCGAGGTGTAAATGAAACTCCAGTGAAACAGTTGTTGCAGTCTGAAAATACCGATTGACCAAAAGTATGTCTTACAAATGTAGTGATTTATCAACGCTAGTTGGGGTTTTTACTGCAGAAGCAAAACCGTAAAGAAAGGCAGAGAGCAAGATAAGTAGGAAACGTGCGTAACGCCAATTTACTACTAGGGACTCAAGAACCTGTTTTATACTGAAACCTTTTCAAAGTCAGATAACTGGAAACTATGAAATGTACAGAAAAATGGAGCGTAGAACAAATCATTACAGAAATAAAGTAATATAAATTGATAGTGAAATAATTATCAATACTTAGGCCATTGAGGAATCAAAAAAAAAAAAAGAAAAGAAGAATTTGTGAAGAAATGGAATTCCGATTATAGACTGGAGAAAGGAAGCAGCAGAAAAATACGGGGTAAAAAAAACACAAAAAAACAAGAGTAATTTAAGTAATAAAGGGGAGATTAAACCATACTAAGGAATATAGCACCAAGAAGAAATAAAAATTAAGTAAATGAAATGCATATATATATTTCAACCTCGACATTACAGACGAAATTATAGATCCAGGGAAGGATATTAATCAACCTGACGACAGAATGACCAACTAATCTGTATTATAGCGATAATGGAAGCGGAAGAAATTACAGTTTTGGAAATAAAATAATTAATAGATCCAGATGCAACGGATAAAAAATGTAAAGACATACAATAACATCTCGAATTTAATAAGACTAGAGGAAAACCAACAAATTAATAAATAGAATAATAACCAACAAAATAAGAAACACTATAACCCGAGCGTTTTTTTGGAAGATAGACCCCCCCTTTTTTTTAGGGGTGAATAGGAATGAAGTAGTAAATGAAAAGTATGAAAACTAGTGAAGTGATCTTCAGTGACGTCACGGGGAACTGATCTATTGTGAATTATCACGACAACGCGAAAGTGTTTACGTTAACTTTAATTAGAATAGGTGCAGGTATGATATTATTCCGGCTTACGTAAAGACGGGAATGAGGTGAAAAGAAGGAGTGTGAGTATGAACGTGAAAGAAACTTAATAATTAATAAGAGAGAAAGGAAAAACTAGAGATATTATTTAAGAAGAAAAATATGTTCAAACGTAATATGGGCTACAAATAGCATAATAGAAATAAATAAATTATGTAATTAAAGATGAAAAAAGGCATCGCTAATTACAACGAAATAAAAATACACAATGGTCTAGCTGTGCTCAACGCAGGGATCAAACATCAAATTTAGCGTTATAAGTCTTCAAGCCTAGTGCTGAGCCTCTGGAGGGGATTTAAAAAATTTGAATTGAAAAAAAATCTAAAATTATAGTGACGATAAATAGACGTCTCTTCTAATACCTCGATATTACTTGTTATTAGGCATAAAAGAAAGCTCAATTGAAATAATTCATTAGGAAGTTACCTTTATAATTACTTTTATGTTGGTGAGAAAAGGCAAGAGAAGATATTATTTTGCCAAATATATCAATATTTATGCCACTGATAGGAAAAAGCGGAAACAATACTCACGTTGCAGCAATTAAGAGACATTGTAGTTCGAGAATTAGATGAAGGTGGTTGTTTATATCAGTAAACTAAGTGAATAAAGGTGGTTGTTTATATTAGTAAACTAAGTGAATAAAGGTGGTTGTTTATAAATGAAAGAACAGACCATTCCAAGCTGTTACTTGTTGTTAAACTTACTTGTTTGTTTACTTTGTTTATAAGATGGCGTACGTGGGTTACTACGTTATAGAGTGTATTTTAAAACTTTATAAATTTTGCATAGAATAAAAATAAAAAGGTAGTCAAAGATCGTAAAGACTATTTTGTTCTATCAAATTATAAGGGAAAAAAACAGTACAATGTTCTTATATGTTTTCAGGGGTCGTGGGCTCTGTAAGTAAGTAGATATTGGTATATTTGCAATAGTTATTGACGATCTAATGAAAAAATTGAGTCCGATAGCAAATAAAGAGAAACACAAAACAAACATAAGCAATTCTAAGTAATTCTGTCACAATAATGACAGATCTTCGTACAAAACACTAATTCGAGTAAGTAATAAAGTGATTTTTTTGGGAATATAATACATATCTAAATAGAGTTGTTTAAACACTTGTTTAACAACAAGTAACAGCTTGGAATGGTCTGTTCTTTCATTGGTGTGTGTGTCTGTGAGCCAGACTAGTTTCGGAGAAAACCACTCCTCATCTATGACGCAGGTGTAATGATTTAACTATTCTGAGAAATATTTCATCGTGGATTAAAGTAGCGGAATTTTCTAATCAAGTTTGAGAGAAGAATAATAAAATATCCTGTGGCGATGTGATTAACCACTCACTGGTGAAGAGAGTGACTTCAAGGTCATCAAGGAACGTTGCCAATTTAATATCTTTTTTCCATCCCTGTCGCAACTACTACACAACAGAAAAAAATGGTAGTTCGGGAAAGTAAAAGTTTCGATTTCTTTTCCAGTTTTATTTATGTTTTTACCACGTGGAAGGTTAAAGTAATAGTTATACATCTCTCTCGAACTAGTGGAGAACTTTGAAGTTATCCGAGAGCGAAATTGACCAGGAACGGTAAAAACGTTGTGGAGAACACTTTATCCGTGTTAGTTTGGTCGATATTACAAATTCTAGAAAACATACGCTTACGTTAGCACAGATGCGCTTAAGATGTTACCATACTGGTTTCTATGTATATATATATATATATTCAAGCATAAAGTAAAAATATATCGTTAAATAAAAAAAAACTATGTAGGGCTGGCTACTGATCTTGAAAAAAAGGAACCAAACAAGGTAGGAATGGAAGTGAACATATCACCTTCCTCTGGCTAATGATCACGTAGCAGACTAAGCCGTCTCGACTTTACATGGAGAATAAAATACCTACATTACTGGTTTATTCACTGCAAAATAAATAGAGCCAGAATTTTCAATCTAAAAATGTTACCCTATTGTAAAATAGTCATAAAAGTAGTATTATAAAGTTAACTAAAGGATAGGTATAATGATTAAAGTTGAAATTCTATTCAAACACCAAGCTTTCGAGAGACAAAGTGGGGAAGCTAATAATGTGGGGATTTTATTCCTCATGTAAAGTTTAGACAGCTTAGTCTGCTTGTAATCATTAGCCAGATCAAGTGATATGTTCGCTTCCATCCCTACCTTTTTTGGTTCCTTTTTTTTTTCGAGATCAGTAGTTAGCCCTACATAGTTTTTTTTTACTTAGCTAGATTGTGTAATACGGATATAAAAGTAGCCGGATTGTGTAATACAGATATAAAAGTAGCCGGATTGTGTAATACAGATATAAAAGTAGCCGGATTGTGTAATACAGATATAAAAGTAGCTGGATCGTGTAATACAGATATAAAAGTAGCCGGATTGTGGAATACAGATAATAATCTACTCATGAACGTTTATAAATCACACTGCCACCGCATGTTGGTAAAATTGTAATACAGATATAAAAGTAAGCTGGATTGTGGAATACAGATATAAAAGTAACAATCCAGTTACGTTTATATCTGTATTCCACGATCCAGCTACTTTTATATCTGTATTCCACGATCCAGCTACTTTTATATCTGTATTCCACGATCCAGTTACTTTTATATCTGTATTACACAATCCGGCTACTTTTATATCTGCATTATACAATCCGGCTACTTTTATATCTGTATTCCACAATCCAGCTACTTTTATATCTGTATTACACGATCCAGCTACTTTTATATCTGTATTACACGATCCAGCTACTTTTATATCTGTATTCCACGATCCAGTTACTTTTATATCTGTATTCCACGATCCAGTTACTTTTATATCTGTATTACACAATCCAGCTACTTTTATATCTATACTCCACGATCCAACTACTTTTATATCTGTATTACACAATCCAGATACTTTTATATCTGTATTCCACAATCCAGCTACTTTTATATCTGTATTCCACAATCCAGCTACGTTTATATCTGTATTCCACGATCCAGTTACGTTTATATCTGTATTCCACAATCCAACTACTTTTATATTTGTATTCCACGATTTTGCTCTGTAGAGCAAAGTTTAG
>NW_013665745.1:947443-948121 GCF_000517525.1 Limulus polyphemus
TTGTTTATAATAGTAGACTAAGTGGACAAAAGTGGTGGTTTATAATAGTAGACTAAGTGGATAAAGGTAGTTGTTTATATCAGTAAACTAAGTGAATAAAGGTGGTTGTTTATAATAGTAGACTAAGTGGACAAAAGTGGTGGTTTATAATAGTAGACTAAGTGGATTAAGGTAGTTGTTTATATCAGTAAACTAAGTGAATAAAGGTGGTTGTTTATAATAGTAGACTAAGTGGACAAAGGTGGTGGTTTATAATAGTAGACTAAGTGAACAAAGGTGGTGGTTTATAATAGAAAACTAAGTGGATAACGATTGTTGTTTATAATAGTAGACTAAGTGGATAAAGATGGTTGTTTATATCAGTAAACTAAGTGAATAAAGGTGGTTGTATATAACAGTAAACTAAGTGGATAAAGGTGGTTGTTTATAATAGTAGACTAAGTGGATAAAGATGGTTGTTTATAACAGCAGAATAAGTGAATAAAGGTGGTTGTTTATATCAGTAAACTAAGTGGACAAAGGTGGTGGTTTATAATAGTAGACTAAGTGGACAAAGGTGGTGGTTTATATCAGTAAACTAAGTGGATAAAGATGATTGTTTATAATAGAAGACTAAGTGGACAAAGGTGGTGGTTTATAATAGAAGACTAAGTGGACAAAGGTGGTGGTTTATAATAG
>NW_013665745.1:948686-951680 GCF_000517525.1 Limulus polyphemus
TAGACTAAGTGGACAAAGGTGGTGGTTTATAATAGTAGACTAAGTGGACAAAGGTGGTGGTTTATAATAGTAGACTAAGTGGACAAAGGTGGTGGTTTATAACAGCAGAATAAGTGGATAAAGGTAGTTGTTTATATCAGTAAACTAAGTGGATAAAGGTGGTTGTATATAACAGCAGAACAAGTGGATAAAGGTGGTTGTATATAACAGCAGAATAAGTGGATAAAGGTGGTTGTTTATATCAGTAAACTAAGTGAATAAAGGTGGTTGTATAAAACAGTAAACTAAATGGATAAAGGTGGTTGTTTATAATAGTAGACTAAGTGGACAAAGGTGGTGGTTGATATCAGTAAACTAAGTGAATAAAGGTGGTTGTATAAAACAGCAGAATAAGTGGATAAAGGTGGTTGTTTATATCAGTAAACTAAGTGGATAAAGATGGTTGTATATAACAGTAAACAAAGTGAATAACGATTGTTGTTTATAATAGTAGACTAAGTGGATAAAGATGATTGTATATAACAGTCAACTAAGTGGATAAAGGTGGTTGTTTATATCAGGAAACTAAGTGAATAACTATTGTTGTTTATAATAGTAGACTAAGTGGATAAAGATGGTTGTTTATAATAGAAGACTAAGTGGATAACGATTGTTGTTTATAATAATAGACTAAGTGGATAAAGATGGTTGTTTATAACAGCAGAATAAGTGGATCAAGGTGGTTGTTTATATCAGTAAATTAAGTGGATAAAGATGGTTGTTTATAATAGTAGACTAGGACCAAGCGGAAGAACCTAGAAATCTGAAATTTTGCACATACTAAGTGGACCCTGAGGGAGTACACCTAGGTATTATTACTTATCCACGTGCGTGTGCGATTGCGCTTGCGTATTTTATTAATGAGGCAAGCTAGCGAAAAACTACATAGAAAAGCAGTGCTTCCTTATATAACAACTTCGAATATATAGAAAATCCAGTGCATTTTGGTAACAATGAGTTCCAACAATGGCGTTTATGTCATGTTGCTTAGCAACAAAAGTATATAGGTTATACTTTTATGCTAAAATGGGTTCAGAATACACACACTATCAACCTAATAACCCTAGAGAAGCCGGATACTTTCGCTAATTATATATATATTGAAGAGAAAGCTAAATCAAATAGCTTTAAAAAAAATTAAACAATCTAAATACGCATGTATGAAGAGGGAAAACGTGAACACCTAAATAATACACGATCAGAATAACTTTAACATGCTTCACGTTGTTCTTGGTAATAAGTAAAGTGCCGGGTGTGGTATAGTAGTTAGGATGTCCATAATTTGAATCCAAAGGTTCCTGGTCTATGTCACGTTGCCATAAAAAAAAAACGCTCCGCACTTTGCGGCTGTGGTTGCGTTATAAAAATGATGGTTGAATCCCACTATTTTGTCATTTGCTTAAACGTTGGCGGTAGCTACTGTTAATTAGCTGTCTATTAGTTAAGAATTAAGGTGTTTGCAGATACCCTTTGTGTAGTTTTGCTGCGAATTATTAAACAAGCAAGTAATGATCAGTATGGTGTTTAATATTGTTTATAAAGTAAACCGAGCAGTATAGATAAGTCCCCCGGTGGAACAACGGTAAGTATACAGACTTAAAACGCTAAAATCCTGGGTTCGATTCCCTGTGGTGAACACGGCATATAGTTTTGCTCTCAAAACAAACAAATAAACATTACAGACAAAGATGGTTGAATTATCCAAATAATTACATCATACAGTAAGTTCAGAAGTGCCTCCAATGTCCAAGCATTTAAATCTTCCAGAAATACTGTAAAATACGTTTATTCAGCGTACGATAATTTATACTCAACGAAATTCTGTTTTAATACTCAAGACAAAGCGTATCTAATTTTAAAGACAACAAACTTTACATTCAACCGGATAGAATATTTGAATGACATTGCATAGAATATTTACTTGCGAAGTCAAATTTACATTTTAAACAACTCTTGCAATTCAAAGTTATACATTTGCATCTCTTGCGTAGCACAGATGTTTAGTAAAAAAAAGCAAGGCTTTCTTTTGCACTGTTGTTTGATACAGAAAACATTACTGTTAAGGAACACACTTTGTATTATGGATGAGCCGTAAAATCTAAGCAGAACGTACGATACAGATGGAAGACGTGTTTAAGAGAAATTCACACACACACACACAAAAAGTAAGCGAAGCAACATTTTTGAACAAATGCTTTGAGAAATATTTTAAAGAAATGTGGGTCGAAGGTAAGGACGAATGAAGTGATGAATGGAACAAAGCTGCCTTTGTGAGATGGGTAACATTTACTACTAAATTGAACACTTGTTCGATTTAAAAAAGACTGAGTTTTTTCGAAATGATTTAAGTCTTCTGATCTTATCGTAAAAGGGTATTTTATATTGGCATTAATTAAAATCTCATGTTAACAACAATGGAAAAAAACACAAAAAGTAATGCTGCACTTTTTTTGTATTTTATTCCATTGTTGTTAACATACTGGCTCTAGGACAACTTGGAAATCTAAGACATATATCTTTGGTCATTTTGATATTTGTAGCCCAAATGGCACCTTTTGCGCACATGGGCTAATTCAGCTAGATCGAAGTTCAATGTAGCCGTCCCTAATTTTGAACATGAGAACAGAGGAAGGGCAGCCAGTCAACAGTACCCGCCGCTACAAGAGCTTTGTCTGGTATCTGAGGAAAAACAATCAACCAGCAGCACATCAGACACAATACTTTTGTACTAATTTTATAATCAAATAACGGACTGACTCTTACTTTTATATGCCTTTATAGCTGAAAGAGCGGGGGGGGGGCGCTCATGTTCCAGACCACTCGATCTATAGTCTGAGAGGCTAACTATTGACCCACACCCAGCTTCACCCGATCTACAGTCTGAGAAGCTAACTATTGACCTGCACCCAGCCTCACTCGATCTACAGTCTGAGAAGCTAACAATTGACCTGCACC
>NW_013665745.1:952680-965934 GCF_000517525.1 Limulus polyphemus
TGTATTTACACATTTCCCTCTTCATTTTAGGATTGTTTACTTCATAAGTTTACAACGCTACAAATATAAACTCTCTCCCGCTATTCTCCAGTTAAATATAGATTCTCTCCCGCTATTCTCCAGTTAAATATAAACTCTCTCCCGCTATTCTCCAGTTAAATATAGATTCTCTCCCGCTATTCTCCAGTTAAATATAGATTATCTCACTGAATTTATCGATACAGAATTTATTCTTAATAGAAGTTTCGTATTAGGAGAATTATGACTGTACTCCTGTCTTCCATGACTGTGAACAGAAATGATATTTAATCATGAAGATCTTATAATGCAGCAAATAATGAGATTTTCTTTGAGACTGGGAAAGGATTATAAAAAAAAAAGCTTTATGATATTTTCTGTTATTATAATTGTAGAACGGTACATCTAAATGAAAGGCTAAGAAAGTGAAATACTCAGATCTTTGAATAATTAATAATTTCCAATAAATTTAGAATTACAATAAAAATTAGCATTTAAATAATTCACCAGCAAAGTCTGATTGGGTAGCTTTATAGATTACTAAGCGTAAATGTAGGTCTAAATCTTATTTATTTCGTCTAATTATTATCTGCTTAGATACATCTTAGAAAGCTATCATAATTTTGCTATAAGCTAGTACGATTTTTGACCCTATTCTGAAGTCAGTAAACTTATAATTTGAATGAGCTACAAGTCAATACAAACACTAAATCTATCGCTATATATGTTTACAATTGATCGAAAATTCAGGAAACACGAAATACCTTTTAAAGTATCAGACAACAGGGAATTAAATAGTTAAAAACTAATTTCTAACTACAATATATTATCATTTCTACATGTTTTAGAATACAACGTACGGCTGGAAATTAGTTGATGTTTATATAATGATGAAGGATGCCACCAATGGGCGTAGTTTAAGAGTAAACACTATCACACAGTTTTACTAATTTAGTCAGCACGACTTAATTATAGTCAATAAATTTGTAGAATATAATCTTTAAATTCGTAGCCAATGGCTTGTAACAAGGGTTTGTTATTCATGACAATAAAGATATATTTTATATTTATTGCTCACGTTACAAAGATCATCCACATTAACTTATTAATAAATAGAAATTGAGTAGAATATCATTTAAATTACATACCATATTTAAAATGTTGGTAACAAACTATTTTTTCTGGGTTAACTCAAGTGCTTTTGATAAAATACATAATTGAAGTATATACAGATTTTGTTGTGTCAATAAAGCTCAAGCACTGTATTTGTTTTGTCACTAATATTAGTGTAAAGATAAATAAAACTACAATTTGTCCGCTAACAAGAGTGTAAAAACTAAATCACACTGATATATTACATATTCTACAAGTACCTACATGAATACTGTTTGTTTGAATTACGACAACCAAAATATTATTGTATTATTTGCGACAGATTTGGCGAGTTTCTCAGATATTTGTTTATTACTAGATATTTGATAAGTAATAGCTGTTGATTACAAGACTATTGTTATTTATTAAAATGTTAATAATTATTAATGGAGCGAAAGAAGTTTCTGTAGGATTAGTAAACCTCGTTTATTTCAAACACTATCCATGTTTCTTAATGTATATGTTACTTGCTCATTCAGCTTGCGTCTGCTATGTTTTCAGTTACGTAATACTTGTTTACCGAAAGATACTTGTTACATTCTCGAAGTTTTTTCTGTATCTGTTCCTTGAAAGACAATAATCACTGTTGTACATTATACTATCGACGAGTGAGTTTATCAGTGTGCAATAATGTTACCAAGAACAACAATTAGTAATGGGATTTCCTAATCCGTATAAGTCAATTAAATGAACTGTTAGACAAAGCTTAGGTAACTACAAGATGAACGAACTACTCTTACTTGTTACATCTATTCCTTCAACACATTTTGTGTAATAAAATAAACAAATGCGATTTTTCAGAAGGAATGGATGGTAATGAATCCACTAAGTTTTGTGTTGCACATCCTGATCAAAACTAGCTCGTCTGTTCATAAACAGAAGCAGATGATCGACTCAGTTGTGTTTCTAACATCATCTGGCATGTTTAAGTAATAACCAAGTTTCATTTTCACATTGGAACGATTTTCAACGAATTGGACTTATTATCAGATGAGATACAACACACGCATTTTACTAGTTTGAACTCAAAACACGCATGTTTTACCTTTTTATAATCCCTTTAAAAAGTTTAATTATTAACTTTATACAGTGATCTCGGCAAGTAGTTGAATTTAATATAAATGTTTCGTCGAAGAAAACTTGTTGGATGAAATTTGATTTTTGATTGTTTGTTTGAATTTCTCGCAAATCTACACGAGGGCTATCTGTCCCTAATTTAGCACTGTAAGACTAGAGGGAAGGCAACTAATCATCACCACTCACCGCCAATTCTTCGGCTACTCTTTTACCAACGAATGGTGGGATTTACCGTCACATTATGACGCCCCCACGGCTGAAAGGGCGAGCATGTTTGGTGTGACGGGGTTTCGAATCCGCGACTCCCAGATTGCGAGTCGAGCGCCCTAACCACTTGGCCATACCGGGCCTTGATTTTTGAATAAAAGTTGCTGCCATTGCTGTAAAGTACAAAGCTACACAAAGCTGATGACGACAAAACCTTGTCGAAACGTTGTACATTTGCTGTTATGTTAAACTTATATTAAAGTTTTTCTTCATTACCATTCAAGCCGTCTCCAGCCATTATTAGTCTCAAAGTGGGTTCCTCGTCATCGAATTTGAAAAGCTACACAAAGGGCTATCTGCGCACTGCCCACCGTGGGTATCGAAACCCGCTTTCTAGCATTATAAGCCCAGAGATTTACCACTGCATCACCGGGAGGCTATGCAAAAAAGAAGTAAATAATTGAAAAATAACTTTTTTTTTATAATGAATGAAAATATATTAAAGGCTAGAGACTTAATTTTTTGTTTTAAATTAATCACGTGACTTTTATATATTCAAATGTATATTCACATTAAAAAATATCAATACAGTTCTCAAATATTAGAATAGTTTTTTTATGTACTACTGCTACTAGCTATTATCTAAAGTTTGTTTGTTTGTTTTGAATTTCGCGCAAAGCTACACGAGGGCTATCTGCGCTAGCCGTTCCTAATTTAGCAGTGTAAGACTAGAGGGAAGGCAGCTAGTGATCACCACCCACCGCCAACTCTTGGGTTACTCTTTTACCAACGAATAGTGGATTGACCGTCACATTATAACGCCCCCACGGCTGAAAGGGCGAGCATGTTTGGTGTGACGGGGATTCGAACCCGCGACCCTCAGATTGCGAGTCGAGCGCCTTAACCACCTGGCCATGCCGGGCTATTATCTAAAGTATACCTACTTCAAAAGGAATTATTTAATCATTATAACTTTGCATGAGACATGATTAAATTTTTAATGCTATTTCCAATTATACTTAATGCGTACATCTTTAAAAAAAAATAGTAGACCATTATTATATATTAGATTATTACATGTTAAAATAAATTTGTTTTGAAATACTTAAGAATTTACTTGGTCGGTGTAATCGACATTTTTACTCAATTAAGTTGAGGCATAATATTTTTAAAATAAATATTTTAATTATGAAACAAGAAAAATATGAATTATACAATTAACCTCCTCTAAATCAGACTTAGTGGTTACTTATGGAGTCTCTCATAACAGCTTGGCATGCCCAGGTGGTTAGGGCGCTCGACTCGCAAGTTGAGGGTCGCGGGTTCGAATTCCCGTTACACCAAACATCAAAAAACAAACAACCGCTCGGAATAACTACGTCGTATAAGGTTTGTAACGAAATTTTTTCCTTTCAATATAACCGAGCTAATTTAGCAGTTCTAATGAGGACCAATTTTTACAATAACTTCAAGATTTAGCCAACTTGTATTATAACCACACGGTTATAGTATTAAAAGTGATGTTTATTAAAGATTCATCTTATTACAGCGACTTGTAGCTTACTTTTTGATTCACAGCTAACGACATCAAAATAAACTAAATATATATTTGTACCTCCTTCTGATATTCCGTATTACTCTCGTATCCAAATAGTTTTTTTATTTCAAGAATACACATTTTGAAATTCATTTCGCCATTTTCTCAAACACTTGGAAAACGAAAGAACTTCACAAATTACTCCGCTGCTGCTGACGTGTAACATCGAACCTAGAAAATGTGATGTAATAAGAAGATGTGGACATTGTAATAAATGATTATTTTGAAAATTATGTAAATGTAATTTTTCCATTGTATAAGTTATTATTACGTGAACATTGTAATGAATAATTAATTTACAACTTATGTTTGCAAGTTTAACTTTGACATTGTATAAAATTATTATTTCTGAATTCATTCCTTTGGAAAAGTAAATATACATATGTAAATAATAAAGGTAAAAGACGCTCGGCAATTTTAGCCTTTTTCACGTACTTTCATGTAATTTATTTTCAATACAACGCTTGGTGTGTTTGTTTCTTTGTTGTTAAGCACAAAGATACAAAACGGGCTATGTATACTGTGCCTATCACGGGTATTGCAACCCAGTTTTTAGCTTTATAATCTTTCAGAGTTATCGTTGTGCCACTTGGGGGGTGGGGAGCTTTGGACATGAAATCGTTGCCTGGGTAATTGTTTTAAATAAAACTAAAAGAATAGGATTCTGCACTGTTATTGTTGTATAATGTTACAAAATCTTATACTAATTACCATAAACGTAAAATGATGGCTAATTATATTAACACGACAGTCAGGACAAGTGAAGCGTTGTTCGATGTGTGATTTCGAAACAAACACGGTAGATTCAGTTCACACGTGATCATAAAACACAGGAATCAAGTTTCTTTTGCCATGATTTCTTCATTGTGTGGTTCATCGGAAACACGTAAAACTTCATGTTGAACAGAACCCAACGCTAGTAATGAAATGTTTCAATTCGATTTCAGTCTGATTTAACTAATATATAAGTACTATAGACTTATTTCCTGTTTTATTTTTATTTATTTACTTTATAACAGTAACAATCAAACTATCAAAGTCGAACGATAGCTAATGATTCAATATCAAAAGCACAAGATAGTTCAAATTAGATTATTTGTGTTCATTTTCTTTTCTCAAACATTTCTTTGCTTCACCGCTATTCTCCAGTTAAATATAGACTCTCTTCCGCTATTCTCCAGTTAAATATAGACTCTCTCCCACTATTCTTCAGTTAAATATAGATTCTCTTCCGCTATTCTCCAGTTAAATACAGATTCTCTCCCGCTATTCTCCAGTTGTGACATTCAACGTAGTAAGAGACCTCTTAATCTAATATTACAAATTTTAAGGAAATATTGATGGTTACTGCTGTTTTATAAGATCAATGTTCCAGTTCCTCTGTTATCCTTACGGATTACATTCACTGTTGAAGTGTGACATTTAACGTAGTAAGAGACCTCTTAATCTAATATTACTTAATTTTAAGGAAATATTGATGGTTACTGGTGTTTTATAAGATCAATGTTCCAGTTCCTCTGTTATCCTTACGGATTACATTCACTGTTGAAGTGTGACATTCAACGTAGTAAGAGACCTCTTAATCTAATATTATTAATTTTAAGGAAATGCTGATGGTTGGTGGTGTTTTATGAGATCAATGTTCCAGTTCCTCTGTTATCCTTACGGATTACATTCACTGTTGAAGTAAGAATATGAAGCTTGTGATTTGACATCTACTACACGGCTGTTAGAAAAAAGCCAAACAAGGATGAAATATCTTGTGTCAGTGTTCCGTATAATGTAAAAGTGTAGTTTTGCAGGATGGCGTAACATGATTGGATGCTCTTTTTGCTACATGATAGTGTTTTACGTTTTCAAAACTTAAGCTAATTACTGAATAACTTGAAACACATTTCGGCATATGCTGAATAGTTCATAATAAAACGCATATCTAATGCGCTCTAAACACAACGTATAATACGTTATACAGTTCAAAACACTATAACTTTTAGATTGAAACACAGTAGTGCAGGAGCTGTAGTTCAAAAAACTTCATATGTCGTATAGTTTGAAACATCTGCTGCATAATACAACATCCCCAAATTGCTACATTTCAAACTGTAATGTCCTATAATACAGTATAAGTAGAAATACAAGATCCAAAATTTTTTGTACTTTGAAATACTATATCCAGTATGATGTATAGATAGAAATACAATATTGTAATGCTATATAATTCAAAACACACCAAGTACAAGTAACTGAAACACAATATCCAAACCTTCTTGTAGCTTAAAACACTATATGCAATATGCTGTATAGTTAGAAACAAGGCATTTCTTCGATGATGTATAGATTTAAGGGTAACACAAAACTGTACAGGTTGTAAATGGTTCTTTTTATAAACTTCTCGTGCTTGATGTGTTTTTTTCCTGAGATGACGTTTCGGGTTCTATGCTAAACAGAAAAGAATTATTATGTCGTCAAGAAATTAATGTCGCGTTTTGGAACACTTTCACTATCCCCCCCCCCCAAAAAAACGTACATCACGTATAATAGTTAAACGAACCCCCTAAATGTCACGTTAGTGTAGCCTATATAATGGGTAAAGTTTAGTATATTCTAATCCCTTATAGTGATGGCACACGATGAGACACACACACGGCATGTAATGCTGTTTGAATACAAGAAGGGAAACAATGCCTCTGTAACCACAAAAGTTTATGGAAATGTTTTGAACGTTCGTAAGTGTCAACGATGGTTCAGCAAATTTCGTTCAGGTGACTTTAGCCTTAAATACTACGATGGAAGAGGCCGACATGTTGGAATTGATATTGATGCTCCGACGACGCTTGTTGAGTCTAGCCCAAGGTAACACACACACACGTGAAATGGCCCTGGAATTGCATGTTTCTTATGAAACAATATTTAAATATCTAAGGAATATAGGAAAACTCTTTAAAGAAGGTGTTTGGGTGCCTCACAAACTCTCCGATTATCATCGTTTCCAACGTTGGAACGTTGTTTCGTCTCTTCTGGCGCGTAACGCGCGTGAACCATTTTTGGACAGAATTGTCACCGATGGTGAAAAATGGATTCTCTATGTGAACATTAAACGCCAAAAACAATAGCTTAGTCCTAGACAAAAAACCACTTCCGACCCCCAAACCTGGATTCCATCCGCAGAAAGTGATGCTTTGCATTTGGTGGGAGATCATAGGAGTCATTAATTTCGAACTCCTCAATCCACAGCGAATTGTCAATGCAGAGATCTATAGTCAGCAACTGAAACGTTTAAATCAAGCCCTTCATCAGAAACGCCCTTCACCCGTCAATCTGTAAAGTGTTCTTCTTCTCCACTAGTTGAGTTGGGAAGTTCTCCCCCACCCACCATATTCTCCAGATATGTCATTATCAGATTACCATCTTTTTCGTTCGCTGCAACACCATCTTTATGGCAAAACGTATGCAAGTGTGGAAATCGTTAAGTGATTTCTTTAATCAGGGCATTAACAACCTGATTGTAAGATGGAAAAGCATCATCGATAAGAATGGAGACTATTTCATTTAATAAATGTTTTGATATATATGTTGTTCGTGTTTTTTTTTCATCTAAAAAAGCGACATTAATTTATTGACGACCTAACATTTACTATTTCTAGTTATGGTAAAGCTACTAAGGTTAAGCCACCGTCCCTAATTTTGAACTACTGACCAGATGGAAGGTAACTAGAACCCTACCACCTGCAATCCAAGCTAAGAGATTAACGGTCACTATCATACAGCAACTAATTATTTGTTTTTTAGTTCAGATTTCAACTAGCAGCTTTTTAGTTTTATAAAGCGAATTTCATTCCGTCTGTGTTAAATCGTATACCAACAATAAAAAGTTTTGTTTTTTAAGTGTGAATGACTGTTTCATTATGCATAAAAATCGGACCGAAACGTTTATTAATAAGAATGTTTATGTTACAATCAGTGATTGCCTTACCGACCTACGTTGATCAGACTCATTTTATAAGCTGTACTATTTCTTATAGATCATTTTCCAGACAATTCTGCTATGATTAGTGTCTCAACCAACAATTGGTCCAGTTATCAACGCTATATTCAAGTTTTGAACAACTCGACTTTCAAGATCTACGTATCTAAACGAGCCGACGTTTCCATTTATAAACGTTATATTTTAAGATCTGTGCAAGAGCTCAGCTAACAGATGTTTCCGAATATCAAAGCTATCTTCAAGATTTGTACAACGAAAAACCTTTTCAAATATCTAACCCTATATAATATATATTATTTGTAAATAAATGTTCAACTAGCTGAAAATTTTTATTTTAGAGATTAAGGTTTGGAAATGATTTGTTTCATTAAGGTATGGAATAAAATACTTTAACAATGTGAAAGACATAAATTAGAAATTTTGATTCTTATAGTATATTAGTATTATAGTATTCTTATAGTGTCTAATAGAATCATAGTATTTTACTTGTTTCCCTTTTTGTACTCAATTTATAAGAAACACAGTGATGTTAGTTTGGATTATTACGAAAAATTAAAACTTTCAAAATTTTATTCCTAGAATATTGTTTGTTTGTTTGTAATTAAGCATAAAACTACACAATGGGCTGTCTGTGCTCTGCCCACCACGGGTATCGAAACCCGGTTTCTAGCGTTGTAAGTTCGCAGACATACCTCTCACAGAATCTAAATTAGTTTTCGTGTCACTCACTATATTTTATTATTAGAAATTCTTATCATTACTTGTTTTGTGGTTTGTGGCGAATGTTCGTTGTAATGAGTTGAGCAAAAATGATGACCTAAAATTGAGTGTTAAGGAAATAGAAACTCACTGGGTGATTGAGGTTAATATCAGGATCAGCCTTACAGTGGAAATACTCCTTTTTAAAATTGAAACTGCGACGTTTCAATTCATTGGAACGGGCAGTCTTCGGGCAATGTACGATTCCTTAAAATTACATTTCCACTGTACAGCTGATCACGATATTAAATTGAACATAAAGTTGGCTTACGTACAAAAAAATAATGAAATATAGCGTGGTAATCGATACAAAAACGATGAATTCGCGAAATAAACAGAAAGTTGAGCTGTAACTTAAAGTTATACCAGTTTAAGTTTAGTGAACCTGAAACGCGGATGCGTCATAAACGTCTCTGCATCTTTTCATAACCTTAAATATTTTTTTGTCATTTTGAAGTTAATAAAGGTGAAAGATGTCTTAAATTTCTTTACGTGTAATTAATTGTAGTAAAGTTGTTCTGTGTCATAAGTGTTATCATATATCGTTTTGCATTTCCAGTAAATCTTTAAATGTCTTACGCATTACTGCTTCAGTGTAACCCTAAAATTACCGAATTTGGGGCCCATAAGAGGCCTAATAAATAGTGAGATTAATTGCGTTATTAATGGTACTTTTGTTGAGATTTACTTGCGAACTTGGTATTTTACTGAAGCAGAAAATCATGGCATTTGCAGTAAATCTTCAAATGTCTTATGCATTACTGTACCAGTGTAACCCTAAAATTACCGAATTTGGGGCCCATAAGAGGCCTAATAAATAGTGAGATTAATTGCGTTATTAATGGTACTTTTGTTGAGATTTACTTGCGAACTTGGTATTTTACTGAAGCAGAAAATCATGGACTTACAAAACAGTCGATGCGTTGTTTAAAACATGTGCTTAAAAATTTGAAAAGATCTCCATCGGTTACCTTAAATGTTACCAGTGAAGTTTAAAGAACTTGAGCTTTAATCACTTGATGCAATAACCTGAAAGATTAATGCAGTTATTTGTTGCCTTAATTCTAAATTTGTTTCCATACCACGGCTAGGATCATGTTGTTTTTATTATCATATAGTAATATACCAACGATATATGAGCAAGAGTAACTCCAACAGAAAAAACGATAAACTGATAAGAGCTCCAATACGAGGAATTATATTCACACAAATATCATTTACAATAGGTGGAACATTCAGGTATTCACACAAATATCATTTACAATAGGTGGAACATTCAGGCATTCACACAAATATCATTTACAATAGGTGGAACATTCAGGTATTTACAAAAATATCATTTACAATAGGTGGAACATTCAGGTATTTACAAAAATATCATTTACAATAGGTGGAACATTCAGGTATTTACAAAAATATCATTTACAATAGGTGGAACATTCAGGTATTCACACAAATATCATTTACAATAGGTGGAACATTCAGGTATTCACACAAATATCATTTACAATAGGGGGAACATTCAGGAAAAATACTGTCCATAAAAATGTGCAGATATAGTGTGTATCAGCAATACTATGTGGAAGTGTTACATAAAATACTGCCCCCAGTAGCACATCGGCATGTCTGCGGACTTACAACGCTAGAAACCGGGTTTCGACACTCGTGGTGGGCAGAGCACAGATAGCCCATGGTGTAGCTTTGTGCTCAACTACAAAAAAACATAAAATATTCATTTTTGAACATTGAAATTATTTTAGCTACTGGAAATTTCTTGTTAATGCGCCTAATGATAACAGGTTTAATCTGAGATGCCGATAAAAAATATAAGACAATGACACATAACTTCTACATTTAATAGTGCGATATCATAATGAACTATTTCAGTTTTACATTTTGTAAAGGCCCGGCATGGCCATGTGGTTAGGGCGCTCGACTCGCAATCAGAGGGTCGCGGGTTCGAATCCCAGTCCCACCAAAACATGCTCGCCCCTTTCAGCCGTGGGGGCGTTTTAATGTGACGGTCAATCCCACTATTCGTTGGTAAAAGAGTAGCCCAAGAGTTGGCGGTGGGTGGTGATGACTAGCTGCCTTCCCTCTAGTCTTACACTGCTAAATTAGGGACGGCTAGCGCAGATAGCCCTCGTGTAGCTTTGCGCGAAATTAAAACAAAACAAACATTTTGTAAAATGTATTAATTTAAGCTACACTCTCATCTACATTTGTTTGGGTGAGTGCATCACTATAAGCCCCCCCAGTAGCACAGCGGTATGTCTGCGGACTTACAACGCTAGAATCCGGGTTTCGATACTCGTATTGGGCAGAGCACAGATAGCCCTTTGTGTAGCTTTGTGCTTAATTACAAACAATACAATACAATGCATCAGTATATAATTTCATCCTCTTTAACAGGTTATTTTAACTGAAACCATGATAATCCACGTAAGATTCGTCATTGAACCTGAAACTTTTACGCATTTTTGGTTGATCAGGCAATTTCCAAACTTAATTTTATACAGTGTCACATCATGCCTAAATAACAAAGAGACAATATTAATATTTTCTTTAATACAAAAAAAAAGGGTGTTTCATTTATAAGATTATGCGTTGCTCTGTTTGGTAATTAAAGACAAACAAGTTTAGTAATTTAATTTTGACTGCAAGTTTCCAGAGCACTAAACTAACTGGCTCTGAATTTTAATAAGTCCATACATAAGATAGCCTTAGTTTAGTATAACAGTCCTCTAAATTTAATATAAAGATTCGATGGAGTAAGGAATTAAGTTGGAATATAAAATTACGAGCTGAATGTCACAGGCATCTTGTAAATAAATATATTTAAGTTTTGCTTGAGGATTGCAATGAAGCTGATCTATTCCTTTTGTTATAGAATTAAAAGCGAATACACCATGTTGGAACTACAGAACAAACTGGAGACCAAATTGCGCAAAATGTTGACAAGCTTTTGAGTTTAGCTAGATTTCTAAACATTTAAATGTTTAGTATTTATTAAAGTAGCATAAAATATATATATGTATTTATATAAAAAAATGTAATAACTTTGGAACAGAAACTTAGTTGTAAAAACTGAGGCTATGAACTCAAAATACCATAAACACTTGTATGGTTTCAACACAGAATACGTTTTTGAAGTCAATATGAGCATTTGGAATAGTCCGGAAGATGAACCATGCAATAAGTGCGGGCGAAATATTTTGTACATTCAACTGGATTCTGTAAATGACACTAAGTGCGCTGCACCAAAACAACTAATACATAACCATGATTGGAACAGCAACTATTGAACTGTTGTTTTGTTTAACGCAGAAAGCACAAGACAGATAAAACGTGGGATACGCACAGATAGGCTTTCCTTTCTTCACTTATACTAACTACTGGTTGTAGGTCTTCCTAAAGATGAGGTTTTGTCACCATAACTCAACAAAAATTCTTAAACTGAAGAATGCCATTGGAACAGAGGACTGGACGACTCCTGGGTAGATGTTTCGTGCTACCATATCTAATACCATTGTCAAGATAAATTCATTAATTGCAAATCATTGAGATAATATTGAGTGGCTGCTATAATGATGCACCATATTCTTGTCTCCATAAACCAGTGGGATACACCACCCGAGAAACGTTCAAATATATATAGAATATTTAGTTCATATGGTGCACTGTTATTCCTACAGTCATTCCCAATACCGTATTGAATTTGTTGTTACCCTGTATCATTTTATTATTGGCGCCATAAGCAACATGCTTAGCACCTGTGTATTTCATTTCATAAAGTAATATGACATAAGTAGACATAGACTAGAGTATTGTATCACAGGCCTTTCGGATGACGCGCGTTCGTTCAGCAAGTAATGTCGATATAAACGACACAAGATTTCGAACCTATTCATCTCAGCAATAAACCCGAACATTTGATTAACAGGCTTCAAACACTAATCCTAAGCTATCCAGGAACAATCTCCAGTTAAACGGTAATCAGTACAGAAACAATTCAAAAGATCGAGGTATTCAAGTTCACAAAAAGTAGATTACAGAATAAATAAATGTCAATTTAGGTTTTGTACAACTTCACCTAGAAGAAACAAGCACACTTGAAAAACCCTTTCGCATCTGAGGCTGACACGAATTTTCTAGAAAGAGATCTAACAAGAGTTGGTGGTAAGAAAGAAAAAGAAGAAGAGCATCCAATCATGTTACGCCATCCTGCAAAACTACAAAAAGAGCATCCAATCATGTTACGCCATCCTGCAAAACTAAAGGCTGGGTGCAGGTCAATAGTTAGCCTCTCAGACTGTAGATCGAGTGAGGTGGGTGCAGGTCAATAGTTAGCTTCTCAGACTGTAGATCGAGTGAGGCTGGGTGCAGGTCAATAGTTAGCCTCTCAGACTGTAGATCGAGTGAGGCTGGGTGCAGGTCAATAGTTAGCCTCTCAGACTGT
>NW_013665745.1:966753-971448 GCF_000517525.1 Limulus polyphemus
CCACCTTGTTAGTAAAATAAAGCTGTGTTAGCTGAGGATGACCCCAACCCGGCCAAAATTTATACTTCTGTTCCCTAGTCTTAACATCCATCACTACTAAGTACGAAAAAAATAGATGACGCATCAACACTCAATTCTCCAATCCCCATCTTAAATACCTTAAACAGCTCCCCTCTAACTCTAATTCAGAGATCTTAACTTGTCCTCGTATGATAAACTTTCTATTTCAGATATCATCCTAGTAACCCTTCTCTGAACACCTTCCTACAATACAACTGTTTTTTATAAGGTAAGGACCCCAAGAGTGAACACAGTACTAGAAATGCGGATTAACCAATGACTTATACATATATAGCAGGTGTATAATACAAATGCTTAAGAAGAAGTAATTACACATTTGTAAATCTAAATCTAAACCAGTGTCCTTAATTAAACATGTCAATTATTAAATTCATGATTTAATGTGTTTTCGTGTAACGTACTCATCCCCAGTTGAAAACAAGCTTCTATTCGAGTTGAACCAAGAAGACACCTCCACGAAATAAGTTGTCTACTCTTATGGAGCAAAATAGGTTGTTTTAATAAGAAGAATTACAGGCGAAGCCCTACAACTGTCAGATGTAGCCTGCCTACTTTGTGATTGAACATGGGGCGGAGCTGTATTTATTTTAGCTCCCAATTTCTGCTTCAGCGTTTTAGTACTGAATGTTTGCACAACAGTGTTTTTTACAGATCTTCTCTGAAATACCATAAACCATTGATAATCAAGCATGATGATTATTTTTGCAAAGTTTACAGTTCTTTGAACTTTATCATGCGTACTAGATACGTTGCAGATTCTAAAGCATATAAGCATGGTTCAACTGGATTACTTTTTTTTTTCCTACTAAGAGGTGAACCATTTTTGGAAACCAAATGATAAAAACTAAAGTAAGTGGTGTTTATGTTATAAAATATAAATGGGTCAACATTGTGTAATAAACTTTATTTAAAAATATAGGCAAAACAACTTTTACATTACACAATAAAATTAAAAAAAATATATACTCTACATGTTTCGATAGCTTCCGCTACCACCACCAGGAGTATAAATTTACGCGAGCAGAGGGTTTTTATATAAGAATGGTTGGACTAACTGTAATTCATCTGGGTGACATGATCAACTTTAATTCTTTAAACATTTTAGTGTGTGATGTAAACGTTGTTTTGCCTATATTTTAAATCATGTTCATGATAGTATTCATCTTATTTGAAATTCATTAAACTGCTCTTTTTGGTTCACTGACAGGTTGATTTTGTTTATTCGATTGTTAAAACATTTTCTCCAAAAGGCAAGAGTTACAGAAAACTGGGTTAACATAAGCTTGAATGGTTTAAATGTCGTGTTGCGGACAGCATAAAAGAAGTAATTTTATGATTAATCAACAGACAATGAGAAACCAAACAGATCAAAGTGTAGATTGAACTCCATTGAGCTTAGACTTTGAATTTAAACAATTTTCGAAACACTAGGTTTATATATTATAACAGACAAGGAGGCTGACATCGCTATATGAACACCAGACTCATATATAAACACATAAAAAAAACATATGACTGTATTTAATACTTACTTTCATCCCTCGGGTTTGAGATGTCGGATATTTTCAATCAAATTAATCAATATCATAAAACACAAGGGAGTTTCTACATAGTAAATAACCAACAAGAAAACAAATATCTGCTTACAGTTTTAAATTATATGAAAATCTTGCTAAGAAACTGATATAATCATTTTTCACCAACATCACAAAAGCTACGGCTTTTCTTGAAGATTAATAAAAATGGTTGTCAGTGACCAGAAGAATAGCAATTTTTAAAATATTTTTGTTGGTGTGTTCATAAACACAACTAAGTAGCCTTTATTGTTTAACAGACACTCACAGCAACCAAATTTCAAGATCAAAATGACATCCGTAAGGAGACTTAGCATCTCCTGATGGTTAGAGCGCTCTGCTCGAAATATGTGGGTTGCGGATTGAATTTTGCACCGAACATTTTTCAGTCGTGGGGGCTTTATAATGAAATGGTCAATCACACCGTTTGTAGTAAAAGAGAAGCTCAACAACTGGCGGTGGGCGCTACTGGTCAGTTACCTTCCGTATGATCAGAAAAACAAAATTAGAGACGGCGGCAAGTAGCCTCCGTAGCTTAACCATAAATAAAACAAACACTTGTAGAGGCACGTTTTCCTATAGAACAAGGTTGTTTTCAAAACACCGTAGGCTTTAGCGCTTACTCGAAGACTCTCGAGTCATTAAACATCTCTGGCTTTAATGATCGATTATCATTAAAAAAACGTATACATTTCAAGAGCTTAACCTATGAAAATAACCGTGGCTTAACCTGAGAAAATAACCGTGT
Organism: Limulus polyphemus; assembly: GCF_000517525.1. Lineage (NCBI taxonomy): Eukaryota > Metazoa > Arthropoda > Merostomata > Xiphosura > Limulidae > Limulus > Limulus polyphemus. Next base: position 969,157 of record NW_013665745.1, read on the forward strand.
TAGACGTGTTGACGTGGAAGACAAATGCTCTCTTTGAAACTAATCATGCTAAAAGATTTAAATAACTCTGTAAAACATGTTATCTGGAATTGTTCCTAACTTTCTTGAACTTACCGTGCTTCAGGGATAAAATATTACTGTAACATAACGTTTATAAGATATGCAGCAATTTGTGTACTGAAATGGCATGGTTATGTTACCCATATTTATGAATGAGCAAGCTTCTGTTTGGTATTAGCCTTAACCAAGATCTTAAAATAATTCTAATAGACGACCACGTCATAATCCATTAATCTGCATACTGTTTCACCCGTTTCTTCAGCTATGTCATCTTGTTTATAAAAGTGACTAGTAAATTGGTAAAGCATATCTTGTATTTTTAGTGGACATTTGTAACCAAAAATACTACAGAAAGCATCTTAGTCTAAAAATCCATCTTAAATGTATTTGCCTCCTCTTTACATGTAACACGTGTTCACTAATGTAGAGTATAGATATAATTATTTAACATTTTGGAACTTTATAAATTGGTGGATTAACAAAATTTTCGTTTGCTCAAATACCTAAAAATCGTTCTATTTATCAAAGGGACCATTTTGCACAAAGGAGCGCTATTTAAGCAAAGATTCATAGATGCTTGAGATTTTAGAATTACTGAGTTTGATGCTAAATTAAATTATTCCTGAATAAAATTAATGTATAGCTTGCAAAGGTGAAACACAACCCAGTATTTTAATAGTAAACGTATCCATACAAAAAAAAGTAAGACATAGGGACCCTTGGAGGGGCGGAGAAAATTTGGACTCTTATCATCCTCTGTCAATTGCTGTGATGCCCTAAGAGTACCTGCCAGGTCTGGGTACAATCGGTTCAGCGGTTCGCTATTTATAAACGTATGGGCACAACGCACGCGGAAGATATATGGGAGTAACATAGGATTGTCATATCCGAACACCAACCTCCTATGTTACCTCCCCGGAAGATTTAAAAGTACATGCCAAGTTTGGGTGAAAGTTGGTCGATCGGTTCCACAGTTATTATCAGCCACAGATATTTTTGTCAAACAGTTGTTTGATAGAAAAGTTGTGACTATTTGAACTAACCGAATTTCTTAAAACCAATATATGAAGTTTCTAAATGCAAGATTTCTATTAGTAAGCATGCTTTGCATGTAAAAAACATCCGTGTGCTCTCTTTTAGAGCATATACCAAGTATAATTAAGATATGTAAACCAGGATGTTGTTTGTACTTTTTTATAGATATAAAGGCCGAACCCCTTCACTGAAAACATCAAATGAGGTTTATCAATTTACTTTTGGTAAACAAGGTTATCTTAGTTCAATCACGAGATGGCTTAAAAGTTTGTTTTTGAATTATAGTATTTTGCGTTTTCTTCGTGAATTATGTCTCTTTTTATTACGTTTTCCATTATTTATCATTATTTAATATAAGTTATAAAATAACCGTCATAAATATAAGCATTTTTTTGTGAATAAAAGTTTTAGTTTATTTTCTTTAATTGTTGTTTGTTTGTTTTTGAATTTCGCGCAAAGCTACACGAGGGCTATCTGCGCTAGCCGTCTCAAATTTAGCAGTGTAAGACTAGAGGGAAGGCAGCTAGTAATCACCACCCACCGCCAACTTTTTTACCAACGAATAGTGGGATTGACCGTAACATTATAACGTCCCCACGGCTGAAAGGGTGAGCATGTTTGGTGTGACGGGGATTCGAACCCGCGACCCTCAGATTGCTCAAACGTAATCAGAGACTGTTTCTTAATCAACTGAATTATTGTTGCTCATCTCAAAATTATATATTCTTCCATTTACGTTTTTGTCCCCTATTGGCACAGCGGTATGTCTGCGGACTTACAACGCTAGAAACCGGGTTTCGATACCCGTGGTGGGCAGAGCACAGATAGCCCATTGTGTAGCTTTGTGCTTAACTTCAAACAAGCAAGCATTTACGTTTTGGAAAGCAGAGTTTAGATAAAGTCTTGGTTATCCTTTCAGTAAATCAGGCTTTGGGGACAAAATAATACCGTAAATAAACTTTTTAACCAAGCAACTTGTTTGTTTTCCAAAGTAACCAGACTTCGAAAACAATATAAGATAATAAAAATGTGTTTACCAGATAAAACTTGTCTTTGTTCAAAATTCATAAAGGACAAAAAATAACTCCACAAATAACGTGTTCTTAGGAATGGTTGTTTTGAAGACTGGTATATTTCCGGAAGAAAATAAATACCGACAATAAAGTGACTCGTGTAATCATCTTGATCTTTACTTTC
>NW_013665745.1:972360-988310 GCF_000517525.1 Limulus polyphemus
GCCCACCACGGGTATCGAAACCCGAATTCTAGCGGACATACCGCTGTGCCACTGGGGGCTTTATTACTTGTATTAAAATGTCTTTGATACATCAATATACATTACAGAAATGAATTACCAATTTCATCAGTTGGACTAAAAGGTTTCGTCATAGAGTAAAATGACAATACAATATGTATTAAAACATTACAAGTATGAGAGCGTGTGAACTTTAATATTTTTATCAATGTCATATAAATGTGAGCATTTTTCATCTGTCCAGGATTCAAAAATTTTTTACATATCGTCTCGGTTATTATTCAGTAAAACAACAAAATAAAACTACATGCATCTTTTAGATAAAGATGTATTTTGACTTCTTTCTTTGAAACGTATTTTTCATTATTAAAAACGAAATAACCTGAAAAATATTATCGTTCAATATCTAACCCTAACGGACACGTTTTTAATCAAATGTTGCGATATTAGCCTAATTAAAATGGGGAAAAAATATAAAATGAACTGTATATTTTTGCATCAGTATCGTATCACTCAATACATGGTCTAAGGAAGTTCATATTAGTAACTATATTTCAAACTTTTTTTCTGATAGTAATTACGAAAAGATTAATTTGTTTTTGAAGACTACATTAGTAACCGAAAATCACCCCCCTTAAAATGACTTGCAGTCGAGGATCATATGTTATTAAGCTACTAAAGAAGACTTTAATGTATATTATAATTAATCAATATAAGTAGCTCTTTTTTTTTAGAATCATTTTCCAATTAATGCCGGTCTCAAACATATCAAAATGCCGTAATAGGTATTGAGCCAACACACAAAAAATATGTTTGCTAAATTTTATACTTTTTATGCAGACAATTAAAATTGACCTTGAGCAGAAACACTGAAATATGACGTTATAAAATTGTTAAACTTAAGCCATCCCTTTAGTAATCATGATGCAGGCGTCATACTTTTACGTTGCTAGATGCTTCAGTTAAAGGGAAGGGTTGCGTCTTGGTTCCTCAAATGATGAAATAAACTCAATCAAGATGTTTTACACTTTTACACCCCCTTCTTTAGAAAAAAAAGAACACTGAATGATGTTCAAATAGAAGATATTTCAATCACGTTTTGAATGAAACTACTTTGTTTTTTTTTAAGAATAAATGCATTTCTTTTGATAATACTCACTTGATAATATGTTAACGGTTTCAGGTAAATCGATACGTTGGTACCTGTTTGTTTTCTATTAGATAATTGTGTGTTTGTAAATTCACACAGTCATGACGAATTAGTATACAAGTTTTAGACTTGAGCTTGTTACACTTTAAACAGATTAGGTTTAAGAATAAGTGATTACCAGAATTAAAAAATTCCCATGAGTTTTTGTTTAATTTATGTATAATTTTCTATACCTTTTAGTGACAGTGCGCCCCCTGGATCAACCTTAATATTGAGGGCTTATAACGCTAAAAATCGGATACCTGCAATGGCCACAACCCATTATGTAACTTTGTGTTTCTCCTGCAAATCCGCAATTCATGTCAATCAAGTCAAACCATGACTTTAAACACGAGAAGAACTACACGATGTTCTATCATGTATTTTGTTTGAGTAAAACGCGTGTACTTCAATGTTAAAACATAAATTTATGTAATTTGAAGTCATACTTTTATAATCTAAGTTACTAAAAACAGAAGTACATATATTTGACAAAAAGGAACAACATTATAAATGAATATTAGATGTTTCATAAATCGCTCAAATTTGTTTAATTTAAAAAATGCTTTTCAAGTTTGAAAATATTTATTTTAAAATCTACAAAAGAAAAAAGGCTTATACAGTATGGAAGGATTCAGTTGACGTTAATAGGGAAGATCTCTGTTTTAAAACGCTTATTAAAAATTGTCTACGTTTTTTAGTTGTTTCATTTAAGATCGTATTAGTGTATTTTGAAGTTCTGTAACAGTGATGGTACCAGTGATGACTGATGTGAAAGGTAATTATTACAAGTTATAGTTTTTTCTGTTGAAATTGATACCATTTCTAATCAGTGTCTTATATGAGACTGTATTCATTATTACATAAATTATTTGCTAAATTATCTTGGCTATGATCTACGTAGTTAGCATCCTTGAAATCAGATGATGCACTTAATAAGTACTATAAATCAACACTTTGATGTAAAAGTACTGCAAAAACAAACACAGCTTTAAAGCAAAGCATTGACTTTTTTGTGTTATGAAATTATTGTGTAAACTATGAACATATGACTATATATATATAAATATTTATGAGAATACTTATCTATTCAATAATAAACAAACTTAGAGCGTTTTACTTACCTTAAATAACGCTCTGTTGCATCAAGAACTCGGATTCGAACAGCGCATGCGCTGATGATGACGGACGTGTGGGAGTTTGAGAGGTAATACAAGAGCTTCTGTACCTGCTTGACGTGCTGGTTCACATCTTCATTCTTCAGTGTTCCTGATTCTGCCGACAGGAATGCCAGACCACACTGAAGGTGTTAGCTATTGTTTTGACGAATTTTTACTGTTTGAATTTAAAAGCAACGAAGAGTAATAAAAATTCTAAATACGAAAAGAAAAGAATGTTTGAAATCAGTTATCGCAGATAAAAAAAACAAACAAACTGAATTTTATATAACTGTCAATCGACGTACCTGTTACAAGCCTAAGAAAGAGTGAACTCTTCGCAAGTCAACACTTATGTCCAGCTGGGACTCCATTTAGGTTTATTTGACATTCTTGATCGACCAAGATACTTCTTGATAACAGTGAGGATGCAGATCTAAAAGAAGATAAGGGTTACTTTGCTCCATACAGGGCCAAGTTTTATTGTGTTTTGAACATATTTCATTTCTTCTCACGATACCTAAATTTTTCTTTTTTATTAACTGCCGAACATCTTAAAAAAGAAATTTTGAAACCTATGTCTGCGAACACGTAAGTACGTTCCTCCTGTAAGCATTTCAAATGGTTTGGTCATTAAGTTTCCAATCAAGATTGGAACACCTTCAGTATACGACGTAATGAACACGAAAGATCTGGCAATATATATATATATATATATCTAGCTCGAAAAAAGAACGTTTAGTTAGTTTATTAAGTGACAGTTATAACAAAAGTTATAACAAATGAAAATTAACTCGAATTCTTGTGTTAAAAAATGATCGTTGAGGATTTCTTACTTTGATATTTCATCATGAAAAAAATTAAAAACACCCTGCAATCGATGACTTAAATATTTCGAAATTACAATTGTTAATTATTATAATTGTTACTTATTATTAAAAGGAAGGATTATCAGTCGTGGACTTTTATAGTTATTTAAAAAATAACATACTTATGAATTAGTTTAAAACACTAAGTTCGATTATTGAGTATTGGCTAATAAAACTATTTATATATATTATTCTAGTATTAAAATGTATCCTTAGTTATTCTATTTAAAGAAATATAATTTCGATATCACATCATAAGCATAGTACATTCTGATAAAGCAAGCATAAACCACTTTTCTAAATTATTTGATTATGTCTCTTGGTGAGAGAATTGAATGATTCAAACTCAACTTAGGCAATGAGTCAAACATTTGATAAAATGAACGAAACAATACTGATACCTAGTGAAGATAAAGGCCCAGAGGCTCCAATATCGAACTTTGAATTAATATCCACCGGAGTGGGCATTACAACTTTGAGTGTTTTAGGAACAGTTGGTAACATGATATCTCTACTTGTGTTATCTCGACCACAAATGCATTCATCAATCAACTGTAGCCTGCAAGGCCTAGCCATTTTTGATACAGGTGTACTGGTATGTGCTTTGGTTATGTTAGGCCTAACAACGTTAGGTAAAGTAGTGCATTGGTTGCGTTTTTATACTTGGGTCGTTTTTCCCTTTATCGTGCCTGTGATCTACCCAATAGCGTTGATTGCTCAGACCGGATCAGTGTGGATGACGGTCATTGTAACCGTTGAAAGATACGTTGCAGTTTGTCATCCGCTTCAAGCTAGGTCGATTTTTACATATAAGCGTTCGAGGTTTTACATTATTATCGTGACTACGTTTGCAGTGTGTTACAATATTCCTCGCTTTTGGGAAATTCAGAGAAGAGAGATATTGGATCCTGTTACAAATTCAACAGTATATAACATTCAACCGTCGACTTTTCGAGAAAACAAACTCTACTTTGAAATTTATTACATTTGGATGTATTTGCTGATGATGTATTTTATTCCACTTTTTACTTTGGTCATTCTGAACACCTTCATTTGGCGTACAGTGAAGCAAGCAAATAGGTATCGCCAGAAACTTAGCCTTAGGCAGCAGAAAGAGATCAGCTTGGCCACCATGTTGCTTTGTGTTGTAGTTGTATTTCTTATCTGCAACGTTACAGCGTTTATAGTGAACATTTTGGAATATTTTGACGTTTATTGGGGCTCTTTGGCTAATTTGTCTAATCTCTTAGTGACGCTCAATTCTTCTGTTAACTTCATCATATACTGTATCTATGGCCATAAATTTAAGCAAACACTATTTTTGATATTCTGCAAACAAAAACTACAGCGAACCCAAACTTTCACGTCCGGTACAGATCGCAGTGTTTGGATAAGATTTCAGTCCACCAGACGTCGCCAATCGCATCTTCATGACACTAATATAGGGAGAATAGAAGAAACTGTAGGGTTGTAATAAGGAAGAGATCTGATTAGTCTTTATTATATTGTCTGTGTTTCCGATCACACGTCTCCATTCAGCCGTTCGTCATAATAATTCAGGGAGAAGAAAACAAAGTGTAGGGCCATAATAAAGGAGAGATTCGATTGGTTAATATTTTATTGCCTCATCATTCGTGATGCCGACCTGCAGAAAAAAAAAGAAAAGAAAGAAAATGAAGGGCTATAATAAAGGACAGTTCTATTAGTCTATAACATTGTTTATGTTTTCCACCATATGACATCATTAAGACGTTTGTGATGCTAAATCCAGGAGTAGTAGACGAAAAGTGAAGAAGCATAATAAAATGGAGTTTGTATTTTTACTAGACAATTTCGATGTACCATTATGATACTAATTTAGGTAGAAGTGATTATAGTAAAGAGAAAACTTGGAGAAATATATTGTACGTACTTCCCATCTGATGTCGCTAATCTCAGCTCTACATTTCTGACAAGCTTAGGAGTTACAGACCAAAAATAGGTCAAAAACTGTATTAGGTCTACTGTATTGTATTATGTTTGTAATTTGTGTGCTTTTACTCAAATATAGAAGAAATAAAGTATAACAATACCTACGTGTCCACAGAGTTTTGATGTTCTCTCAGTCATTACATTTCAAATGATTTAATTCCAACCTGAATTAATTGCTTGTTACATATTTCTACATTCACGAATAAGATATCTACATTGGAGCTTATACCATCAACGGAAGTAAAAATATACGGAAGTAAAAGTTAAATACTTCTATTGTAGACACCTGTCAAAATAATATAATAGTTTCATTACGTTTATGTGAGCTTTATACAAAATAATATAATAGTTTCATTACGTTTTAGTGAGCTTTATACAAAATAATATAATAGTTTCATTACGTTTTAGTGAGCTTTATACAAGAATTGTTCTTTTGTGATTATCTTGTTTTATATTTAGACTGTTTGTTTGAATTTATGCACAAAGCTACACAATGGGCTATCTGTGCTCTGCCCACCACGGGTATCGAAACCCGGTTTCTAGCTTTGTAAGTCCGCAGACATACCACTGTGCCACTGGGGGGCATCTTTAGACGGAAAGGAATGTGTGTGTCAGCACGCAGCGTTTTAATATACAGTAGCTCATAATTTGAGTATTTAAAAGTTATCCCCGAGTCAACACTATAAATATATATAAATAGTGCAACAATTTAACAGAACTGATTAGAAAAAAATATATTATCTTTAACATGATAAAATATGACTTAAGTAACGCAGAGATAGAATTCATCATTCTATTTCTATCGATGGTCCACAACATGGCATTTATTGGAGAGAACGAGTAAAGGTCAAACCCAATACTCGTGATTAAGCTTATACGATATTTGATATTTAGTATTTCCAAACTAAAGGCACTTTATAAGCTTACTGTTGGGTTTTGGTGCAAAACTACACAATGTGATGCATCCGCCGAGGGAATCGAGCCTTGAATTTTAGTGTTATAAACCCCGAAATAGATGATCCACCGGGAACTAGCCTCTTATGCAACACATAGACCGAATAGCCAGATTAAAAACACAGATGAAAGTGCAAAACGTGTCAAGGGGCACAAACTTTGGATTTTTTACAGGCTGCCAGGCTAAACAGTAAGCTACTCCGAATTCTATAGAATAAGAAAGAGCAACTTGGGGTATAAATGAAATGATGTATTGGTCATATTCTCTTTCATTAATAATATTAATACAAAACATTTCTTGGTTTAAGAAAAACAACAGGAAAATCCACTAAACTGTTCCTTAAATGTTGTAATGCAATTTTAAATGAACTAAGGCTGAAATGTAACGGATGTGTTATCGTATTGTTAAGATATACTAAAAGCTCTGTTGTTTATGTTTCATCATAAAACGTGCAGTTAGGTGGACGACATTTAATAATACTGTTAGTAGCATTTACAAATTCAATTTCTTCAAATCGCGTGAATACACGATAATGCAAATGATATGTGTGTGTGTATTTAAACATCTGTAGCACAAGAGTATATGTGTGTGTTTAAACATCTGTAGCATCAGAGTATGTGTGTGTGTGTGTGTATTTAAACATCTGTAGCATCAGAGTATATGTGTGTGTGTATTTAAACATCTGTAGCACAAGAGTATATATGTGTGTGTGTGTATTTAAACATCTGTAGCATCAGAGTATATGTGTGTGTGTATTTAAACATCTGTAGCATCAGAGTATATGTGTGTGTGTATTTAAACATCTGTAGCACAAGAGTATATATGTGTGTGTGTATTTAAACATCTGTAGCATCAGAGTATGTGTGTGTGTATTTAAACATCTGTAGCATCAAAGTATATGTGTGTGTGTGTATTTAAACATCTGTAGCATCAGAGTATATATGTGTGTGTGTATTTAAACATCTGTAGCATCAGAGTATATGTGTGTGTGTATTTAAACATCTGTAGCATTTATGTCTTTGTATTCGTAGCTCCTCATTCTTTTCGATTTCAATATTGGAGTCGTTTTCTTTGTATGCATAATTACTGAAATACTACAGACTGCCAAGCGGTTACTTCATGTTATGCTGATAGAAAACATAATTACAACAAGATTTATATATTTGTGATTGGAAAATAGTAGTGTTTGACATTTAATCACATTCTACAACAAAGTAAAGCAGTATTTATTAACACAATTCAACACTATAACATATTCTCAGAAAATTAGGTTTATATGTGGAAATAAATCTTACTTCCATAGTATACTTGATGACAAAATAACAAAGGTGGTGCCCCTCCCCCAGTGGCACAGCGGTATGTCTGCGGACTTCCAACGCTAGAAATCGGGTTTCGATACCCGTGGTGGGCAGAACACAGATATCCGTTGTATAGCTTTGTAAATAAACGCACACACACCCAAATAAGTTTTTCTACACTTGTTAATATAATCTAGCAATGCTATTTAACATATTTTCTTAACTCGTTAAAAGCATAACCATCTACTTGTTTATTATAAGTCCTAAAACAACTATAAAGGTTGTTTTTATTCTTGGTTCGCGTTTCGTTGATGGTTTTCTTGTTTAGGGTCAGTGTAGTGTGTAATTTCAGTAAAGAAGATCAAGAGTTCTTGCTAACAAAGAATTCCAAGTAAAGATATCCAATATCGGATAACAAAACCTGCTAAGCCTTATATATATATATATTATTGTGGGATTAATTGGTAGGAGACGAACACAAATATTTTCTTCATTAATTAGAAGAGGCGATATACTTATCTTTCTATCGAATTAGATTTCGCGCAAAGCTACTTCGAGAGCTACCTGCACTACTCGTCCCTCATTTTTGAGTAATAAACAAGAGGAAGGTAGCTAGTCAACACCACTCACCGCCAATTCTTGGGTTGCTCTGTGTCAACGAATAGTGGAATTAACTGTCACATTATAACGTATTCGCTGCTGAAAGGCTGAACATGTTCGAGACCGGGATTCGATCCCGCGACTCCCTAAATACGAGTCCAGTTCCCTAACCACCAGGCTATGCCAGACTATCTCAATTAGAATTTCAGTCTTATTCACACGTTTGCTAAACGGCTAGCGTTGTAAGTCCGCAGACATACCGCTGTGCCACTGGGGGGCTTGTCTGATTCAGCGTGATTGTCGCGATCTTACATATACTAGCAGAAACGCCGACCTACGGGCGGTTGTTTGTGCTAGTTATTACTAATCGTAGTATTCATACATCATTGAAATAAATTTAGAAAAAAGTGAACATTTTCTGGAAAGTACTGTTCAGGGAAAGTGTTCGGATTATGCTGACATAAATTGTAATATTTTTGTATATTAAAAGTGGTACACTGTATTAAAGAAACAAGAGCATTTTTTAAAAACCCCATTTTTAGTACAATATTTACAAATTACACCAATAAAAATATAATCAAACACTCACGTACAGTCCTAGTGAAAATCGTGTTCTTGTTGTGAAGAGAATAATTTTATGTAAAATTGTGTTCTATGACAAAGAAATGGATCTTTTTTTCCAATTGTCTGAATTTTGAATACCCAAAGGGTAAAAGTTTTCTATGGATTTTTGTTTGTGTTGCCATTCAATAGATGACGCCACATTGTATTTATTATTTGGGTCACATACATATATATATATATACATACATGCTACATTATACATTATAGTAAGATAGTTAACTTTCAATAAGTTTTCGCGACAACTTGAGAAACTACCTAACGTAATACAATTTACAATTGTAAGCATGCATTATTATATTGCAACGTAATATAAACGATTCAAAAATCTATAGTTTCGGTGAAACATTGTTTTCAGATTTTTATGAAAATGAAAACATTTAAGGTTCTTTAATTTGAGTCGTATGGTAGTATACATATTTTATAAAACAAGAAACCTAATAACAAAGAGGTTTTCGGAAGGCAGACCCTTTTATTTCGAGGTGAATAGAGAATGAACATAAAATATATAGAATGCAAAAGTTAATAAAGTGGAGATCAGTGACGTCACAGGTATCTATGGTAACTTACCTTAACAATACTTAAATGTTTAGATTAGTTTTGAATGAGGTTTCTGCTTGAATAAGGACTTGGCTTATATATAATCGAGTAAGATAGGAAAAAATGTTCAGAAAAAAAAAATTAATTATTCCTTTGCAAAGTATTTTACCATGAAAATATATTAAATAGTTATATAAGTAAAGTAGCATGTTTACCAGTCCAGTAATATATTAATAGAACGTTAAGTTAATTATTAATTTAATTAAGTCAGAGATGAAATATTACGTATTTAGTGAAGGTTTTTTTTTTCAATGATAAGATTAATAAACATTTGATTTTTTTTACCTCTTGAAACCACTATTCACCCAGTTATTACACGAGTGTTTTTAATTAAATATGTATTTTCATTTTGCGGAAAGTTGTTTAAATGTGGTACGTGGCCAGTTGGTTAGGGCGCTCGACTCGCAATCTGAGGGTCGCGGGTTCGAATCCTCGTCCCACCGAACATGCTCGCCCTTTCAGCCGTAGGGGCGTTATAATGTGACGGTCAATCCCACTATTCGTTGGTAAAAGAGAAGCCCATGAGTAGCTGCCTTCCCTCTAGTCTTACACTGCTAAATTAGGGACGGCTAGCGCAGATAGCCCTCGTGTAGATTTGCGCAAAATTCAAAACAAACAAACGAACCTTCAATGATTGACAAAGTAAGCTCATATTGGATGTCACATTCTGGTATAAGTATTGAATGATTGTACTTGTTCAAAAAGTTGAAATAAAATAAATGATTAAAATGCAATGTTAACTTTTATGCATTAAAACATCTTTACTGAAACCACCGAAAGCATTTAAATGGAAGCCGTTCATAACTTTAGTAAATGTGTTTTAATTGTGTACAGATTACTGTTGTATTTTAATTATTTATTGATTTTAAAATATGTAATGTTTGATTTGGAAGAAAATGATTTATTTTAAGTTAAAAATTTATTCTTTTTAATTTAAATATTTTACGTGACTTTGTAACATCTGAAGTGCTTTCTAAGTTAATATTGCCTGTTTTATCGAAATTTTATTCAGCACTTATTTGTAATTTCTAGTCAGTACCAGTTATAATAAGTAGTTAATTTATATATTTAATATTATTTTTATATTACTCCCTACAAGTTAAGAAGTTATCACACTGGATCACCTACAAAAGTTGTAATGTTTTCAAACGAGACTCAAAACTCGAGCGCTTTCGAATAGATTTAGTTATTGTGAGAAAATATGCAGAGTTGCTTTGTTCGAACTACGATTAACAGCCAATAATGTAAAGCAACTACAATGTAATTTAAAGTTTTGAAATGTATTAAAGTCAGTGTTCATCTGTTAGTTTAAGAATTAGCATCTTGTTTGTGTATATTTAAAATACTGAGTATGCATGATAACCTGCATTTTAACTGAGTCATAAGTTGTCTTATCTTACTCGTTACTACTCACGAACCTTGCGTAGTTACATGTTGTTCACGTATTTTTCTATTCACACTCAACTTACCACAACATACTTTAGTGGATTGTTGATTCTTAGTTGTGTCGTGTTAGCTTTAGCTCAGTCTGTGGCATGACTTAACCTTTCTCGATGCTACCCACGAACCGTGCATACTTTATACATTGTCCACGTATAACATATTTCAGTGGATTGTTTAACATATTATTCACGTCTTTCACACTTTATTTATTGCAACATAACTCAATGGATTGTTTATTGCAATTCTTGTTTGACGAAGAGGTTATGAAAAGTATCACAAAATAGTAAATCTGTATTCATTTTGGACCAAGAAACAACGCTTTTATCCTAAACTCACTTGAAATAAATTAACAGAATAAACAAGTAATTATAAAACATTTTGTAAATGTAAAATGATGTAGTGATGACAGTACCAAAGAGAATGCAAATATGATTTTATTTAATTATCTAATTCTCTATATAATTTAACATACCGTTTCATTATATATATAAATATATGCTCCCCAGTGGCACAGTGGTATGTCTGTGGACTTACAACGGGTTTCCATACCCGTGGCGGGCAGACCGCAGATAACCCATTGTGCAGTTTTGTGCTTAATTACAAACAAACATATATATATACAGGTCTAATATTATTAGTTACGTTAATTGTTAATAGACGATTAAAATAAGAATTATAAGGGTGGAGCTTGGGAGTTTCACATAGTACAAATTTTAGGGTGGGTTCGTTTCTACTTTAAAAACTCTAAGGGTAACTGCCTTCTCAAAAGTTGCTGAAGACAGTGGAAGGCAGTAGGATTTGAGATATTGTGGGTGTAAGCACTCAGCTCCATACCCTTAAATGATTTTCCATGATAGCTGGCTAGTTTGTCATCAGCTGTTGGATATTATCTGATAAATGGAATATCCCCAATTATTATATATATATATATATATATATATATATAATGCATGTTATAATGTTCTATGAATAATTTCATTTTGCTACAACTAAAACTAACAAATGAATGACTTACTGTTTATCCATCCATTCCCTTGATGATTAAAATTTCATAACATTTTGTGCCTGTCTAACGTTAAGACACTGTTTGTTAGGAGATCATCACCTCTTACTGTTTAATCAATCACTTCACTATTATGTAAGATACTTAAAATAGCAAAACTTACCGTTTTATGTGGAATATTCACTTGAAGTATAAAACATACCATACAAACAAAATTCATAAAATGTTACAGTTTTAAAGTACAGCCTATAAACGAACTTCCTCTATGTGTTAATCAAAACGTCTGCAACAATCATTGATACGTTATTTTCATTTCCACCAGTGAGTCATTAACACCTAGGAGGCATTTTACCCTCACTCATTGTGATGTGTTCAACTTAAGGTCGATCAGTCTATCTTACTTAAAAACAACTGAGCTGACTAAACGATTAACATACAAGCCAGAAACAAAAGTTAACAAAGAAATTTGAAATATGTTTACCTTATATTGAAAGAGTTTTAATATGACACTTACGAACGTATATATTTGTTGATAAATTAGAAATTCCATTATACTATAACAATTAAACTTATTAGGTAATCAATAACACGAATGAATTTAGTTTATAAATGATACAGTATTTGAAACATACTTTATAACTAAAAGCTATTCATATACTCTTGTTAATTATATTAAACTGTACCTGACATTGGTCAAAAGTTCAGACAGGGTCAGCTGGAAAATATAGCTTAAATAGTTTTCAAAATGAAAGTTAGTTTGACTATGATTGATTCAGTTCTACTTTTAATATTTCTGATATCTACTTAAACTTAAAAAACTACATCAACTTTACAGACGTGTGAAAGGTAAGAGATTTATGATTTGATTATACAATACAACGAATGGTAACATAGTTAGTTGTTTCCAGGTGGTGTTGATAAACTCATTCACGAATTCAGACACATTAGTCTACAACAAACAGACTAATTTTTAGTTAACTATTAACAAGCTTCCAATCACATGTTATATTTGTTCACTGATGTTTTAGACTGAGAAAATGTAATTTTTCAAACTGACATAGATTTCTGAAACAATTTTATATTAAGTTGTATTATCTTTTTCACCTAAAAACCAGTGTAAAACTTAACTTTATGTATACTATACTATTTAAACTTATTAGTTTGCGAAAACATCAAATATATTTTTCATAAATGATGAATACCGAAAAAAAGAGTTAACAATCATAATCCGTAAAAGAATCTTTAGTTATAAATCAAGTGATTGTTCTTCGACTATTTCAAAACAGATATTTCCTCAGGTGGATTTTGAAATTGTTAATGTAACATGGATTATCTTTCATTTACAGTTTATAGATAGAGAATCAAAGATATGAAAATCATCAGTTACAAATCAATGTTCTGTGATTTTTTTATATGAAACTCACTTCTCATCATAGACTAATATACTATCTTTAGTACGTGTTAGTAAAATCTCAGACTTAAGTATCACACATATTGAAACATTAACAAAACTTCAAGATACTATTTACTTCAAGATATACTATTCACGAAACTTCTTAGTTTACAAAATACTGACCTATACATGTCTAGCTTAGTTTTTTATGGTAAATTACACACCATGAATGTTAGTTTCTAACAACTAATACAACTCTCCATTTATATTTGATATAGAAAACTCATGTTTCATCATAACTCGTTGTAATATCATTAATATATGCAAGTTAAGTCACATATTTAACAAGCATACTGAAACATGTATTAACAAAACTTCAAGATATACAAATATGATATTTACAAAAACATCTTAATTTATAAAATACTGACCAATATAATAATACCTGTGGTATATACTTGTTCTAGCATGTTATTAGTCAAATAGAATAAATTTACGTAAACGAAATATAAGGGACACTCTCCAAAGTAATCAAAGTTTCTATATTTTGGAAACTATACAAAACATAGCATGCACTTGAAATCGGTAACTAAGTGGATGTCCTCTGTCGTGCTGAGCATTAAATCTTGACCCTCACATTGCCACTCCCTTAGGGCTTAACACTAAGGTATTTCACCATACCCTAATATGATATATTTAATATATGTAAGAAAAGACTTGTAAAATATCACACACATACTGAAGCATTGGGTAATATCTAAATGTTCAACCATATAACTGAGTAAATAATACAAATCTCTATAAACAAAATAAATAGGGCACTCACCAAGTGGATTTGTATGGAGATAATGATCACATGATTTGAAAATACTCACCACAAAGTATCCACTCGTAACCCATTGTTTGTGTATTATTTCTATACATATATGTAATCCAGATTGAATGTTAACGACTCACAGTGGTGTTAACGACCCACAGGTGTGTTAATGACTCACAGATGGAAATGAAAAGAATGTTTATATGCATGTAGTCTCAATTATTGTTGTAGACGATTTGATTAACACATGTAGAAAGTTCGTTGGTAGGCAGTACTTTAAAACTGCAAAGTTTTATGAACTTTATTGGCATAGTATGGTTATACTTTAAGTGAATTTTCTATAGAGAATGGTAAGTTTTGCTATTTTAAGTATTCTGTATATAATAAAGTGATTGGTTAAACAGTAGGACATAATGTTAGACAGTTTCAAAGTTTTATGAAATTGTAGTCATCAATGGAATGGATGGATAAACAGTAAGTCATAAATTTATTATTTTTAGCTGTAGGAAAATGAAATCATTCTTAGAACATTATAACGTGCATTATATGTATATAAGCATTAAGTAAGCATTGGTAGAATTGTCATTGTTGGTTCTAGTTGTCAACTTGGTGTCATAATGGATAATACCTGTGGTAATAGCAACTAATTGTGTTGTAGATATCCCATCTGTCTGACAATAACCAAACACCAATGATAAACTAGCCAACTGTCATGGAAAATCATTTAAGAATATGGAACTGAATGCTTACACCCACAATGTCTCAACTCTTACTGCCTTTCACTGCCTGCAGCTAGTTGTAGGAAGGCAGTTACCCTTACAGTTCTTAAAGTTCTTAAAGCAAAAATGAAACCACCCTAAAATTTCTACTATATGAAACTCCCAACCTCTGCCCTTATAGTGCTGATTTTAATCGCCTGTTAACAATTAACTGATAATATTAGAGCTTTATCTATATACCTATATATATAAAGTAAAACAGTATGTTAAATTACTTAGAAAATTAAATAATCGTTCCTTTCAGGACCAAAAAGTATGTAAAGTATATTAATGATTATAATAACTGCCTCATTCAAATAACGGATAATGTGTATGTTATCATGGTTGTCTCTTTGAAATAAGAGTTTTTTATTAAGCATCCTTTTCAGGACACTAAAAGCAAATTATTGGTTATAATAACCGCCTAATTCAAACAATGGATAATATGTATAATTCTATTGTTGTTTCATTGACTTGTGAAAGCGAACCAGGCAGATTTGTTAAAATCCTACATACAGTTAGATTCTTGTTAAAATAAGAGTATTATTTGTGACATAATTAAATGTACTCACTGATTACATGCTGAGACACGTTGATCCACTTCGTAGACGTCATTGTGACTAACATCATGTCCGCCTGTCATTTTAGTTATCAAGAGAATGGATGGATAAACAGTAAGTCATTTATATATTATTTTTAGTTGTAGCAAAAGGTTATTGAACTATCACGTAATCGTCGCTGGTGAAATCATAGTCACTACCCTTCTCCCCCTCCAATTGTCTGAGGTCAACACATGTTTAGCGCCCGCTGACGGCGTGTCGCGCGGTCACCCCACCCCGCTAACTACTCTGGTTTGTTATCTTAACAGTGGTTTCTTGCGTTGTTTTTCGGCTTATTCGGTAGAGAAGAAAATGAAAGGGAGTAGCAATCATCTTTTAAAGTAAAACTCTCTGTCACTGTTGATTTTTTAGCGTGGATATTTGTATCATGCCTATTGAGTACCTTGACATACAGATAGTTGACCGACTCTATGATTAACATTGAAGTTACAATACAAACAAACATATTTATGTTCAGTTGGTAATTTTTACCATTAATCAGTTATCCAAATATTTGAACTGAAACCTTATATCATTAAGATTCATTATCATAAAAAATATATTCTAATTCAACCAAACAGTTGTCATTGTTTTAATACACAAACCAATTCAAACAAAACATTAAATATCCATCCATCGTCCATCCGTTTCTTAGATAT
>NW_013665745.1:989310-997288 GCF_000517525.1 Limulus polyphemus
TCCATCCGTTTCTTAGATATGCTTATTAGATGGCCCGGCATGGCCAGGTGGTTAGAGCACTCGACTCGCAATCTGAGGGTCGCGGGTTCGAATCCCCGTCACACCAAACATGCTCGCCCTTTCAGCCGTGGGGGCGTTATAATGTGACGGTCAATCCCACTATTCGTTGGTAAAAGAGTAGCCCAAGAGTTGGCGGTGGGTGGTGATGACTAGCTGCCTTCCCTCTAGTCTTACACTGCTAAATTAGGGACGGCTAGTGCAGATAGCCCTCGTGTAGCTTTGCGCGAAATTCAAAACTAACAAACAAGCTTATTAGATAGATATTGTTCATAGACTTAAAATTACTTACGCTAGCATGTTGTCAGTTAGTAGAAACAACGAGCAGAGCACATCATGTATAAAACAATACTTATTCTAGAATCTGATTACAAAAAGTAGCTATACCCTAAAGATCTTCCAACTCAAAGTGAAGTGTGTTCAAATACGTCAGCTATCTGAAGGGCTAACGTCATGCAAAGAAAATGGCCGATATTTGTCTAGAAATTCCCATGATAGTTTATTAAATCACACTCACATTTCGTTTGCCATGTTAGCAATGTATTTTAAGTAACAAAAAAGTCATAAGCATCTTCTGAGTCGGGGTTCGTAGTGAAGGGTGACTTGATATGAATATGTATTTTTATTTTCTGTAATTGGCCATTTAACTCCACTGCCGTGGAGGATATCTTGTTTATTATTTACATTCTCAAGTTTGTTATTATATCTTTCCAAGAAGACCATACAAAATATTGAAATATTAGAAGCAATAAAGTACATATTTCTGTCAATTTTATGTGTAAAGACTTATGAAAAACAAATCTGTACAGAAGGATGAGTATGTTATATTAAAATGATCTGGAATACGCGATTCAGCAAGTTACATGACAACCACAGTTGATATAAATTCGTGATGGAACAGAATGTATCAGAACTACATTTTGAGATTATTTACCATTTTGTGGGTAGCGTGATGCCACCGAAAATTGGTTGTTTTTGGGAATGATATGTAACAATCCTTTCCGTTACAAAATATTCATAGACTCAATCATAAAGATGTTTTCAAGACAGATATATGCCTTGTGCTTAATGGTATTAGAAAACAAAGGAATGTGGATTAATCAGGCCCATTCAGAAAAAGACCCGCAACAAGTCGTATCCTGCCGTGGTAAGCAAAGTGCAGCGCCTTTTAACAGATGAGAATTCATGAACAGAAAGGTCAGTGACAAGAGCCGTCTATGTACCCAACTCTGTGACATAATAAGGAAGGATCTCCACCTCAAAAAGCAACACAACTCACATGTACACAAGTTGGCTCAACAACATGATATATCCGTTCAACCACTGCATACCTTAAGCAGTTGGAGAATGAAACTGATATTCATGTTATTCCACACGAAAACACACTAGTGAAGTTGCTGAACGCAGTGCCTATGGATTTATATAGGATCAGACTATTGATACTGGCGCTAGAAAACCGTTATCTGTGGTGCACTATATGGATTATGGAAAACGCCTAGCAGGGAGGAGTAGTGTGCTTTGAGCGTGACAACCTTACAACGAAGCGTTAGACTGAAAATTACGTGTCAAGGCTATTGTCAAGTGTATGGTCATCAGATAGATAGAACATTCAGGACTTGTGAGGCTTGAATAGCGTTTTAGAATAACTTACTACACCTTTTTAATGGAAGCCAAGGTAGCCTAAGGTAGTTTAAATTTAAGCACAACTCTGAGTAACTCTGGCAACACCAGCCGCATACTGGATGTCAAGCTGATGCTGTGTAAACCTCTGATACCACATGCTGTGACTAAAATCTGATCTACAGTGGATTATTTTCATGTTTTTAGTGGAATAAAATGTAATTGTCAGTGTCTGAGAAGACGATATTTAGCATTAAGTTTCACATGAGTGTGTGTTTTCCTATAGCAAAGCCACATCGGGCTATCTGCTGTGTCCACTGAGGGGAATCGAACTCCTGATTCTAGCGTTGTAAAACCGGAGACTTACCGCTGCCCCAGCGGGGGACCTGTTTTACACGAGAAAGCCGATAAGTGAAAGGAAACTCCGGAGCGACACTTGAACCCAGGACGTTTGGCTAACAAAGTCAGTGCTCCACCAATTAAGATATACAAGAGTACTAAGTAATTAGTGGGTTTAGTAACACCATTGTCCAACCAAATTATTCAACGTCTATCACAGACTTATATTTACTTTTTAAATTACGTTAGGAGTCAATTAATTAACAACTTTTAACATTAAATATTACATGGAAAGCCGTGTGGGTTTTCAGTTATCGGCTTTTTCATGTAAACTTTAGCATTAATGAAAAATGTATTAAAGTAAACGACCTTATATTTTTCAGATGATGAGTGCCAATGATTAGCTGACGAAGGTAAATAGTCCTAGTTCTATGAAAGTTTCGAAATGTCAAGTAGTGCAAGTGTTCTTTGTTGCCACGGAAACACTCATGACAACAAAAACATTTTCGTTTGAAAACATTTCGTGAGTTTTCTATCTTTAATGGCATCATACTTATGGGGATTGAGTCGCACATGTGCTTGCTAGCAGCAATAACATCCAGATCATCATAGGCATAAAAGAGGTTTATATTTTTGGCCAATAACGATCACTTGGAAACTGTAGTTACTGCTATTTTCGATATAGATAGCTTTCCATTAAAACAATGACATTTATATCCTGTGAGTATGTAAAAAGCATTTGAGCAAAACAATTCATTTTACTTGTGTTAATATATTTAGAGCCATCAGAAAATAAATGTACATTTTATGAAGCATGAAATAAAACATTTTAAAACACCATCCTTAACAGAGTTTTAAGGACCAAACTTCAAGGTAATCAGTAGTAGTTGTTTGTTTTTGTTTGATGCATGTTGATTAATAGTGAAATGAATTATATAAGTCTACTGACGTCGTAGCTATAGAAGCTTTGGAAGAAATGTCGTTCTTGTTTAATAGAGACCATTATGAGTTTAACGCACCAGGAGAAAACCCTTTTCGTACTGAGATAAATTAGATAAAACGTTAAGATAGTGCTGCTTTATATTTTATAATAGTTACAGTGTAACATCTTAGAAATTGGATATACAATAAACCACCTTCAAGCTTGAGCTTATTGGCACCATCATACCCAAGTTAAACACACACACACGCACACAAAATGTGGCCTAGCTAAGTAATGAATGAATAAATATTTGCTGTAAAATTCTTATCAATGCTAAAGTGTAGCTGCCAGTTTGGGCGCCAATTTTGATTTCATTTCTTTAAGTCGCACACTCAGTCCGTTTTTGGCCGCACCTTTTTTTCACACCTAAAGTGTTTTTGATTATATTACATACGTTGTAACAAGTACAAGTATCAATATCAGATACACATAATATAAAACCTCATTTATTATGTATATAATCTTGTCATATTTCTCGTACAAATACAAAAGAATCTGTGGGTCGCTGGTACAAATCCCCATCCCACCAAAATATGACGGTCAATCCCACTATTCGTTCGTAAAAGAGTAGCCCAAGAGTTGGTGATGACTAGCTGCCTTCCCTCTAGTCTTACGCTGCTATATTAGGGACGGCTAGCCCAGATAGCCCTTGTGTATCCTAACTCTAAAACAGTCCTTAATTTTGAGTTACTAAATAGAGAAAAAGACAGTAGCACTCCACCATTTATGGCAAGGGATTGAATGCCACTCGTATAACGTATCCACAGCTTAAAGTACTGGGAATATTTTGTGGTATCGTCAGTATCCAAACATGGCTCATTAGCTCTGAAACCCAGAGTTTTACTACGAGACTAACCCACCCTCACAACAGTAAGGACAAAAAGTATGTCACAAGGAGGGGGAGTTTAGACGTTGAAATATGAGCTATATCGCAGGTATGAATTAACCAGCGATTATAACTGAAGGAAAATATAAATATAACTCTAAAGTTTAAATATGAAGAACAAAGAAACAGATTGATTCTGGGAGATGGTATACATAGTACTAACAATAAGCAATTATTTACTAAGTACTTGTTAATAATAATATAATATTAATAACCATGAAAATACTAGATCGATACCGTAATTATGAAATAATACATAACTATGCAAGTATTTAATAGTCTTACACTTAATATTACATACACAATGATAAATACAGTGAAACAAACTATTAATTAATTAATTAATGCATTGAAACAAACTATTAATTAATTAATTAATACATTGCAACAAACTATTAACTCATTAATTAAAATAAACTATTAATTAATTAATTAAAATAAACTATTAATTAATTAATTACAATAAACTATTAATTAATTAATTTCTCGGTTCGCCGTTGTTTTTTTTCATATGATGGAGCTATATTTGCATTTGTAAAGAAAAGTTCGATTTAAAAAGTAAAAAAAATAAAATAATGGTTTTGGTTGAAAATGTGAAAATTGTCTTTTAAATAAACGCTATTGTAATAACTTTGCAGTAATTTATATAGTAAATATAAAAAACAAACAAAGAGGAATAACTTCCACAATTGAAAAGATCTCACTAGAATAGTTTGTCGGTTTTTTACCTTTATAATATTTGGCAGTTATTTCGAACTGGTAAAAACCGGTGGTGTTTGTTTATTTTTTAATGAATCAGGACACTGCCGTAGCCAGTAGCTGATACTACCTACTACGATTGCTAACAGTGCCTCGAATAGCAAAATGAATAAACTTAAAATATTGACGGATATATATGGAAGAAGTACCTTTGTCATTATCTCGTATTACCGATGCTTGCACCCCCTCAGTGTCATTATATCGTATTACTGATTGTTGCACCCCCCCCAGTGTCATTATCTCGTATTACTGATGTTTGCCCCCCCCCCAGTGGCACAGCGACATGTCTGCGGATTTACAACGCTAGAAACCGGGTTTCGATACCCGTGGTGGGCAGAGCACAGATAGTCCTTTGTGTAGCTTTGTGCTTAACTACAAACAAACAAACTGATGTTTACTTTCTCGTCATCACTATTATATTATTATAAATGGTAATAAGTTTACACAGAGCTGATAAGGATTTGTAAAACATTTGGAAACAAAGAAATAATTTGATGTTAGAAGTACATTTTATCCTGTAATGAAGCTTGATATGTTTATAAAGAAAGCTGATGGGATGACCGGAAGTTAAGAGTACTATCACTTTATTAGGTGCTATCAACACAAGTTTTTCTTTACTCTTGAGCTTCTGAAGATTTTAAGTGTTGACTAAATAATGATGTAGTATTTTTTTATTGCTTAGTAGAGATATTAGATGTAATGTTTATGGTATATTATATGTAATATTCTATGGTGTTTGTACTACAAATAGGTCAGAAATAATGCGGAAAAATACTAAAGATTAGAAGTTATTTTCCCACTTAGTAATGGTGAGTAACTGTGTAATCGAGGTTTTGTCATCGAGACTGGATTTGAAAATATCGTGGAAATTATTTTTCCTACGTGGTCCATTAGCCACCGGAAACTAGTTGATAACTGATCTAGTCTGATTTGATAATGAACGATTCTGGTAAACGTTTTTATTTACAAAGTTTGCTGACGTACTCCTTACTGATCTTTTCGAAGTGCCCCCCAGTAGCACAGCGGTATGTATGCGGACTTACAACGCTAGAAACCGGGTTTCGATACCCGTGGTGGGCAGAGCACAGATAGCCCATTGTGTAGCTTTGTGCTTAATTCCAAACAAACAAACAGTCTTTTCAAAGTGTGGGAAATATGTTTATGCCTTTTATTCCGACTAAAATCACGTTAGATTTCTGGTAAACGTATCGATGATGGTTACGAGTTTTTCCTAGGGTTCTAACATTTGTTTCACGAATTTGTTAACGACTGTCTCCAAACCTGCCACATCAAAGTGTTTACGCCGCCACCATTGAACGGACTTCATTTATACTGATCTAGTTGTCATCGTGCATGAATAACATTTTTCGTTTGTTTGTACTTTGGGTCGTTGCTACGTTAGTCTATGTTCTAACCATGAAGAATAACATTTTTCGTTTGTTTGTACTTTGGGTCGTTGCTACGTTAGTCTATGTTCTAACCATGAAGAATAACATTTTTCGTTTGTTTGTACTTTGGGTCGTTGCTACGTTAGTCTATGTTCTAACCATGAAGAATAACTATTTTTCGTTTGTTTGTACTTTGGGTCGTTGCTACGTTACAAACCCAACTAAGCATTTAGTACCGCATTTTACTTCGGATCAACTATATGTAAAAAATAACCTTAATCACCACGTGTTGCTAAAAAACTTTCGTAATGTAGGTAAAAACCTTTACATTGCACGACAGGTTAGAATGAAATACACCCGTTACATAAAATTTAAAGGAAAAGTGTTAATAACCGTTATTAAGGGTCTAAGGTAGTAAGGGTCCAAAGTAACTCGCCGCTACAACCAGCGTTCAAACTCCCCCAAAAAAAATTTAAAGGAAAAGTGTTAATTATTGTTATTAAGGGTCTAAGGTAGTAAGGGTCCAAAGTAACTCGCCGCTACAACCAGCGTTCAAACCCCCCCCAAAAAAAATTAAAGGAAAAGTGTTAATTACCGTTATTAAGGGTCTAAGGTAGTAAGTGTCCAAAGTAACTCGCCGCTATAACCAGCGTTCAACCCCCCCCAAAAAAAATTTAAAGGAAAAGCGTTAATTACCGTTATTAAGGGTCTAAGGTAGTAAGTGTCCAAAGTAACTCGCCGCTACAACCAGCGTTTAACCCCCCCAAAAAAAATTTAAAGGAAAAGTGTTAATTATCGTTATTAAGGGTCTAAGGTAGTAAGGGTCCAAAGTAACTCGCCGCTACAACCAGCGTTCAACCCCCCCCCCAAAGAAAAACTAATTTATTGTACTTGGGAAACCACAGAAAATCTATAGTTTGACTTTCAAACTATCGAAATACAAAAGTAAACACAATAAATGAATACGTGTCTGGCCAAGACTTTAAATTAACATTAGACAACATATAAGTCCAAGTTAATAAATATTCCAATTAATAAATAAAGGAATCACGAGGAAAAAAAAAGAACCAGACAAATAAAATACAATATTCCGTATTTAAACTACAAAATTGCTAACAATCTCGAGAAATAATCCACAATAATACTGTCCAGCTAACTTCTTACAGCTCAATGTAGGGCTTTTTACATTCACTTGTTAGTTCACTAGATTAAAAATCATGTGATCGTAATTTACATAATCCTGTGCAAAAACAACTGTACATAATTTACATACTCTTGGACAACATTAATGATATCTTTACGTCACCGCTAGAGGAAACTGATGTGAATTAGCGTTTTAAATGTATCTAAAAATTTATAGATAAACTAAACGATAAAAAGGAACGATAAAGAATAATCACATAAAAACAGGTAAAACAGGTTTATTTAAACGTGACTACTGGAATTAAATTCAACAAATACCTATCGCCATCTTTGTTTTATATATTCAATTTATGTAATGGATATTTAATGTTCATTTTAAAAGTGCATAAAACATTTAATAAAGTATAGATTATTCGAAAATAAGGAAAAGTGAAATGAATATGCAGGAGTATTGATATAAAATTCCTCTTAAACAACCTTTATATTCTAAATTAGAAATTTAAACAACAGCTTTAAGCCGTTTTCCCGGTATTCCCAAGTAGATATATATCCTGTAATACTTCTTATCAGGACTGTAAAAAAGGATGTTTATCGGTGAGTGTTTACAGATACAGACTAGCGCAAAGTCTGATTATTTTACTAAAAATTAAATGAATCAGAATTTGAATATTCGTGTCTTCTAAAACACGTTCGAAATAAAAGCTATAAATAAGTGGGGGTTTATATTGTATGTTTAGGATATTACCACTCTCTTCACAGTGATATTTTGTAGTAGATCTGTGTGTTTATTAGTTTGCTGAGTAA
>NW_013665745.1:997298-1026173 GCF_000517525.1 Limulus polyphemus
TGGTCTTCGTGGTTGGTTTGTCGTATCACTATGTGAGTTGAGGCTTGAACAAATGCACTTACTCTGAAGTCAAGTTGAACCACTTTGATTACACATAGACACAGACCATTACACTAATTTCGTGACATTTCAAACTAATATTTTGCACCTGAACTGATTTAGGGTTGCCGCAACAAAGGAACAAAGGGGTTGAATACTTATACAATTGAGAATATTCCAATTTTCTTTCAAAATCTAACTTACTTACATAATATCGGCGTCTTTTTACCTTTCTTAGTTCGTAGTAGATTGTGTAGATTCTAAATATAAAGTCCCTTTTGAAAGTTTCATGATTGCAAACTCAGACGGCAACAAAATGTGGGAACTTTACAGGGGTGAATACTCTTGCAAGGCACTGTATATCTGTTGTATCCCTGCCTGCCTGATGAAAGGCCTCGTGGTCACTGGATATGGTAGATTTAGTGTGTTTGACACATCATTCCAGTTTTTTTTTGTTTGTTTTTTTTTGCTTTCACCCACAAGTTCTTAGAATTACTTGGGTTCTTGTTTCCTACACAAGAAAGATTCCTTACCTCGATGTTATTTGATTTTTTTCACATTATAAGATAGCTTCTTAACTTAAACGTTATTGAAATTGTTCTCTTTTTCACGACATTGCTTCTCAGTTTTTTATATCATTTGTATTATTCTTTCTTACACAGTAAACCTTCCCTACTTTGATGTTATTAATGTTTCTTACACAACTTACCTTCCCCTACTTATATGCTTTTAGATTAGTATCTTATGCACATTTTCCATACGTTTATTTGGTTTGTTGTTTTTACACAAGATAGCTTCTCTACTTTTAGGTTTTTATTTGTTCTCATATTATAAAAAAGTTTCCAAAAGTTTATGTTATGTGGATTGATTTCCATTATGCAAAACTGTTGATATGATATAAATATTGAAAGTATTGATCAATTGTTTCCAACTTCCAAAGTTTGCATTATTACCTGAAAGACAGTTAACAGACAACAAGAAGTTGCTTTCCATTAAACGTGTCTATTTGTACGTTTAGGATGAAAATGGTCCAAAAATATCAAGATTATTTGATGTTAGAAAGGCCCGGCATGGCCTGCGGTTAGGGCGCTCGACTCGCAATCTGCGGGTCGCGGGTTCGAATCCCCGTCACATCAAAAAAGCTCGCTCTTTCAGCCGTGTGGGCGTTATAATGTGACGGTCAATCCCACTATTCGTTGGTAAAAGAGTAGCCCAAGAGTTGGTGATGACTAGCTGCCTTCCCTCTAGTCTTACACTGCTAAATTAGGGACGGCTAGCGCAGATAGCCCTCGTGTAGCTTTGCGCAAAATTCAAAAACAAAACAAACAATTGACTTAAAGTATTAAAACGATAATAAAATGTTATCAAGCTGAAGAAATTATATAATGAATATGTTTTATTTAACTTACAATTATTAGAATCATATTTTATAATTTAATGTGAATGCTCTTGAGACAGTACGCTAGCTTTGGAAAGATTTTGTTTGTTTGTTTGAAATTAAGCACAAAGCTACACAATGAGCTATCTGTGCTCTGCCCACCACGGGTATCGAAACCCGGATTCTAGCGTTGTAAGTCCGCAGACATACCGCTGTGCTACTGGGGGGCCTTTGTAAGGAACTTCTATAGTTTTGTTTATAAATATATTTGTTTTTATTATTATTATTCATATTTAGTTTGTTACCTCTACTTTTAAGTAGTGTATGGTTTGGATCCATCAAGTACGATTTTGATATTTTTCTTCTATGAAGTTAAAATAATAATAATGATTAAGTAAACTTATTTGCGATTATAATGAAAAACTTATAAAGTTTAACAACAGTCACCGAAGTTTGAAAACAGAATTTGTCTCAGCGGTTAATTAAATCAGTTTGAAAGAGTTGAACCCTGTTTTTAGGATCAATATTTAAGTATTACGTAAATTAAACGCAGAACCTAAATTACGGATATGTTAGTGGCGACACATTTAGTTAGACTGCCTGCTGGCGACTCGGTAAACTTAATCACTATATGAAATGGTGATCTTTATGTATGACGTCACGTAGAAGCCAGGGGACCTCATAAATTAATTAAGAGTTTACAATAAACCAGTTGTGTGTGACAGTGTGTAAAAAGTTAATTCTTTATGGACATCAATTCTCTGATTGCAGACACACACACAAATATAGGAATGTATATTTATTAAACGTAGTGAGATTGTTTGTATTATCGTGTAAGAATTTAGGAATGTATATTTATTAAACGTATTGAGATTGTTTGTATTATCGTGTAAGAATATAGAAATGTATATTAATTAAACGTAGTGTGATTATTTGTATTATCGTGTACAAATACAGAATGTATGTTAATTAAACGTAGTGAGATTGTTTGTATTATCGTGTACAAATATAGAAATGTATGTTAATTAAACGTAGTGTGATTGTTTGTATTATCGTGCATAAATACAGAATGTATGTTAATTAAACGTAGTGAGATTGTTTGTATTATCGTGTACAAATATAGAAATGTATGTTAATTAAACATAGTGAGATTGTTTGTATTATCGTGTACAAATATAGAAATGTATGTTAATTAAACGTAGTGCGATTGTTTGTATTATCGTGTACAAATATAGAAATGTATGTTAATTAAACGTAGTGAGTATTGTTTGTATTATCGTGTACAAATATAGGAATGTATGTTAATTAAACGTAGTGCGTATTGTTTGTATTATCGTGTACAAATACAGAAATGTATATTAATTAAACGTAGTGAGTATTGTTTGTATTATCGTGTACAAATATAGGAATGTATGTTAATTAAACGTAGTGAGATTGTTTGTATTATCGTGTACAAATACAGAAATGTATATTAATTAAACGTAGTGAGATTGTTTGTATTATCGTGTACAAATATAGGAATGTATATTAATTAAACGTAGTGAGTTTGTTTGTATTATCGTGTACAAATATAAAAATGTATGTTAATTAAAAGTAGTGTGATTGTTTGTATTATCGTGTACAAATATAGAAATGTATATTAATTAAAAGTAGTGCGATTGTTTGTAGTATCGTGTACAAATATAGAAATGTATATTAATTAAACGTAGTGCGATTGTTTGTAGTAATGTGTGCTTTATTTTTATACACAGAATTAACGCTTTCTACTAACAATTTTATCCATTCGAGATAATTCGATGAATAGAGAATCCATGTTAGTTCTGCACAACGAAGAAAACACGTTGAAAGAATGGATAAATCTTGCAGACTAGATGCATTCATAGAATGAGTAGTAAAGTGACTGAGTTGTAAAGTTAAGAGGCAAAACATGCTCTCCTTCCTGTGGACGGTGATATAAGTGCTGCTGGGTCCTGCACTACAATGCACGTTCTTTGTAAATTGCTAGTTTATTTACAACTCTGTTAGTCGTATAAATTAAGTCTTTATTGCTTCATTCCATCTTTTGCTACTTATCTTATCTACCTACTAATTATTTCTAATTAACTAAAGCATATTGAGTCTTCAACAATACAGAAAGTTTTCTGGTTTCAAATAAATTAGTATCCGCTGAAGTACTTTTGTTAAAACAATAACTTATCTAACGTTTTTTTCTCCATAAAATCAGATAAAGCTAAGTAATATAACAACCGAAATAAATGCCTGTTTGTTTAGATATAAGACCTGGCTCATTTTTACAATATTAATGAAAAACCGTAGGTTATTTTCAGTACATAAAATTATCTAGAGAATAATGAATAACAATACGGAGTTGGATGTACGAAATAACTACTCAGAATGTTTGTGTCCACTGTATTAAGAAAATAACAAAATAAAAAACACTGAAAAAGAAACAAAAGAAGTTGTCAATCTTTAGTTATTTCTATTTTTCCTAGTAAAATGGTTCGAATCATGTTTAAATTCATGCAACCAAAAGCACTGTCTAATATTATAGTTTACTGAAGTAAAATTATAATTAACCAATACATGAACTGTAAAGCTTTTGGTAGGATGAGACAATCTTGTCTGTATTTTTAATTTTATTAAAATGTTTATTATGGTTTCATTCTTGCGTTCTTGCTTATCAATCTTACCAGTCTGATAGTCCTCTATGTTTACTATACACCACACGTTTAACGTTTAATTGTTTCAATGACAGAATTTCGATAATAAATTCGTAATCGATCTAGATTTATAACGTTCCTATTTTATCTTCCTGTTAACACATCTTTTTACGTATAAAGACTACACCCACGGTAAACTCAAACGGGTATTAGTTCGCAGCTTGACACAGAATTTTGATAATAAATTCGTAATCGATCTAGATTTATAACGTTCCTATTTTATCTTCCTGTTAACACATCTTTTTACGTGTAAAGACTACACCCACGGTAAACTCAAACGGGTATTAGTTCGCAGCTTGACACAGAAATTTCGACTTTTTTATGTTTGTTTCTTTACAAGTTTTGCCCATAGTTACAAAAGGACTAGACGCACGATAAACTCAAACGGGTATTAGTTCGCAGCTTGACACAGAAATTTCGACTTTTTTTATGTTTGTTTTTTACAATTTTTGCCCATAGTTACAAAAGGACTAGACGCACGTAACCGTTCCTAAGTTTGAACTGATAAACAAGAGGGAACGTAGATAGTCAACAGAACTCACTGCTAACTTGTGGGTTGTTCTTGTTTGGCCGAATAATTGGATTTGACTATCACACCTATAGTACATCCTCGACTTCAAAGTGCTGATCGTGCTTCTGTGGGTAATGAGATGCAAATTATCAACCGTTAAATTCAGAGTCCGGCTACGCTAACCATTAAACAACGCTCGTATCTTAGGTTTCTGTCCGCTTACATTTGTTATAATGTTTTCAAACCATTATACATGAATTATAAAATACCTAACAAACCAAACGAGAAACCAAAATGCTGTAAATCCACATTTAAGGCTTCAACAATAACTCTAATTTGATACGAACATGCTTCGGCATTTTGCTGTAAAAAAGTAACATTATTAACAGTAGAATCAACACAATACGTGCTATTTAGCGATACAGATCTTCAAACTAGTAATAACAATATATGTCAGTCCAATACGATGGTTTCAATAATGTTTAAAGAAGTGTCGATCGTCCATGTCTAATTGAGTTTCTTATGGAATAGTGCACAGAATAATATTTACTAATGACACAGTCTTGTTCGATTAGAAGTGTGTTTGTGTTAGCACACTCCTGGGTTATAGAATAGCGTGCAGTACAACCTTTGCTGACGATACAGTTTTAGTCGATTAGAAGTTGTATTTGTTAACACACTCCCGGGTTATAGAATAGCGTGCAGGTTAATATTTGCTGACGATGCAGTCTTGTTCGATTAGAAGTTGTATTTGTTAACATTCTCCCAGGTTATAGAATAGCGTGCAGGTTA
Organism: Limulus polyphemus; assembly: GCF_000517525.1. Lineage (NCBI taxonomy): Eukaryota > Metazoa > Arthropoda > Merostomata > Xiphosura > Limulidae > Limulus > Limulus polyphemus. The sequence goes on from NW_013665745.1 coordinate 1,002,739, forward strand.
ATATTTGCTGACGATTCAGTCTTGTTGGATTAGAAGTTGTATTTGTTAACATTCTACCAGATTATGGAATAGTGTATTGCTTCTAATCACTGATTTCCTGGAACCTCTTTTAACTGTACTTATCTTTGAAAAGCTGGTTAAAGAGAGAAAAAACGAGTTTAAGACATTTTTCTAATGTACCATACTGTTTGTGAATCTAAGACTTTTTTTATAATGTGACAGTCAATCCCAATATTCGTTGGTAAAAGAGTAACCCAAGAGTTGTCGGTGGGTGGTGATGACAAGCTGCCTTCCCTCTAGTCTTACACTGCTAAATTAGGGACGGCTAGCGCAGATAGCCCTCGTGTAGCTTTGCGCGAAATTCAAAAACAAACAAACAACAATTAAAGAAAATAAACTAAAACTTTTGTTCACAAAAAAAATGCTTATATTTATGACGGTTATTTTATAACTTAGATTAAATAATGATAAATAATGGAAAACGTAATAAAAAGAGGCATAATTCACGAAGAAAACGCAAAATACTATAATTTTTTTAATGCATCGTTAATTTTATTTTGTTGTTATCTGAAAGAGAAATCTGTAGCTAAGGTGTATAAACCTGTCAATAAGGATGAAATAACTTGATATAAACCGATTTGTGATTATTTTAACAATAGACAAAATGCCAAGCCGAGAAGAAAGGCTGAGTCAGTTCACTAAAGAAGGAAGCTATAGGACTAAAGAAATATAAAATAAAGTTAATCAATGAGACTTTGTAGCAAGAAGAAAAAGTAAGTGAAATATTTGCCAGCAAAAACTAAATAATGAAATAGTTAGCCAATCAAAATGATTAATTATGATACAACATAAAAACAATTACCAAAGAATGAAAAATACATCAAGAGATAAAGTTGCCAAATAAAAACAAATTACAACGAAGATAAAAACTGGATTTATTTGGTATTAGAACGAAGATGAAAACTGGATTTATTTGGTATTACAACGAAGATGAAAACTGGATTTATTTGGTATTAGAACGAAGATGAAAACTGGATTTATTTGGTATTACAACGAAGATGAAAACTGGATTTATTTGGGATTAGAACGAAGATGAAAACTGGATTTATTTGGTATTACAACGAAGATGAAATCTGAATTTATTTGGTATTACAACGAAGATGAAAACTGGATATTTATGGTATTAGAACGAAGATGAAAACTGGATTTATTTGGTATTACAACGAAGATGAAAACTGGATTTATTTGTTATTAGAACGAAGATGAAAACTGGATTTATTTGGTATTACAACGAAGATGAAAACTGGATTTATTTGGATTTGTTTGCTTATTTCAGCATAAAGCCACACAACGGAATATCCGCGCTTTGTCCACCTCAGGGGATCTAACACTGGATTTGAACGTTGCTAGTCCGTTAACTTACTGCTGATCAACAAGGGGACACTTACTTGTTTATCTCTGATGCATATAAGAATGTAAACTTTATTCAGATGAGTTAAAAACATATTGTAAACTTAGTATTTCGGTATATATTTTTTTGCTCAATACATATTGTTTTGATGGTTTCTACTGTTGGCGAAGTTCTTTTGGATTATTCTACAAAAAAGAATAATAGAAAGCTCAGCCCACTTAAAAACAAAAACAAAAAGTTTATTTTTGGAACTTCAAATTAGGTGGCTAGAGTAACCGCTAACCAACATTCACCAACAGGCTTAACATCGCAAATAAACTGTGTTAAAGAGTATTAACAGCACTGAACCATTTCAATAACTAGCTAGTTGACAGTAAAAGGTAAATTGACGGAATCTTGCACTCGCTACTCATAAACTGACTAGCAGGTTCACTAACTTATTCTAACCTAATTCGTTTTTTAGATATGGCTCAAATTATCGCTTAATTTTGGAGAAAGTTAAGGTCACGCCCACACGTTACGTTAAACATCTTTATGGTTAATCGACAATAAATATTTAGAGAAACGTCTAGATCGACAACGTAGGACACAGTGATAGTTTACAGAAGAAAAATGTAAATTTGTTTATAAGGATGAAGATCAGAATATTTAATATAAATATTCTCCACAACTTCTAGTTTTAACTTGTCTCTCGTTATCCCTTGTAATCAGACTTACAATGTTAAAATACGGGGTTGGATTCTCCGTGGTGGACACAGCAGATAGCCTCATGTGGCTTTGTTCTATAAAAACAAACAAACAATTATGCCTTTCAAGTAATGTCATATTATATGTATTTATTTTCATCTAAAACTGTGACCAGTGGGTTTTCCTTCCTGAAGTCTTAGCATCTTAATTTACTATAAACAGTTCTTTAACAAACAGTTCAATAACTTTGTTATTGTTGAGGGATTGTGTTAATTATATCTGATATCAGTTTTCGTTGCTACAGCTTAACTAAAGTCTTACGATCCCTAACTTTCACCGTGCATTCTGCAGTAGAACGTTTCGTTTGCTTCATTTTAGGAACTTGGGTGAAAATAAAGAGTAACGTAAAACAACATGTCAACAACGTTATGGCGTCTATCTTGGTAATTACAAATTTTTATAGTATTGGAGTTTAACCTATGGGCGTTTACAAATGGCAACAAATGCCAAATTAGCAGGCTGTCTTTACGCGCAAGTTTCAAGGGTGTTTTGGAGTTCAACAATGCTTGCCACAAAAATAAACCAAAAACTACTAAACAAAGAGACACCCATATATATTGTCGATTAGCATTGTCTTAAACCACAGTATTATAGGTGAGATTGCTGTCATCAATCATGTCTGTCTGTCAACAGTGCAATTGTGATCAGTTATTCATCTTTGTATTTAGAGACATGTTTACAGATATACAAATGACGACACACGTTTAATAGAAAATAGGCGTCTTTTTTATAAGTTTAAGGAACAGTTTCAAGACAGTGGCTTTCATGTATGAGGGAATTAGTTTTCTATTGTAAAGCACGATACAAGTTGTCATGAACATAATGATAAAATTAAGCGTTACAAGGCGAAAAGATTTAAATATGTTCTAGTGAAGAATCATAATTATGAATTAGGCATTAAGAGTAATAAAAACACAGCTTTTGCTAGTCAATCAACACCACACTTTGAACAATTTGTTCTTCCTTGTTTGTTTGGTGTAATTAAGCACAAAGCTACACAATGGGCTATCTGTGCTCTGCCCACCACGGGTATCGAAACCCGGTTCTTAGCGTAGTAACTCCGCAGACATGCCACTGTGCTACTGGGGAGGGGGGCTTGTTCTTCTTGTCAGTCTGAAGAGCAAAAAGGATAATTAGCTTTTTTTTGTTAGATCTAGCACCCATGTTGTAATGCTAAACTAAATAACGTTTATGATGGTAAAAAACAAGTAGGTTCAAGAAGTCTTGATAGAATTGTTTGTTTGTAATTAAGCACAAAGGTACACAATGGGCTATCTGTGCTCTGCCCACCACGGGTATCGAAACCCGGATGCTAGCGTTATAAGTCCGCAGACATCCCGCTGTGCCACTGGGGGGGGGGGAGGCAAGAAAAGAATAAAAACCCTATAATTCGAGCGCTTTCGAAAGGTGGACTTTTCTTCTTCAGTTTGCTCCTCGGGTTATAGGGTTTTTATTTATTTCTAAATAACGTTTGATATTTGGAACTAGAAACTGCTATATCAAAAACAGTTTTTATTTAAACTTCAAACGGGAAATATTGTTTTCTTTTCAAAGTGAATCTAAGTTGGTTTTCACCCAATAAGCTATGCCATCAAATATAAAAGACCAGAGTAGAGTACGAGAATGAATACATAATGAGTTTAAAGAAAATCCTATATTAATAATTATTTCACCTTAAACACTGCTTCTCCTAGCGGACACAATAATAATTAGTTCACCTTAAACACTACTTCTCCTAGCGGAAAAAACTTTCACCAGATGGACACGTATAATTACAAGCTGTATTCGAACAAATTTAGACACGACGTGTGGTGTTTCAACTTTTATAGACTGTATGTGTAAATAGTTTTTATCGCAAGTTAGCAGTGCTTTTACTTCTATTACCTCTATCTCTCAACAATATGAAATGGCTAGTTTGAATAATATGCGTGGCAGTGTGTGCTTGATAACGAGAGAATAAATTAGCAATATTCAGAACAGGATATGCTTTATTTGAGGCCTTAGGTGCTGTTTGAGAACGATGGAAAGCGTATTGAACACCTATAACAGTTTTGGAAACACCTTGTACTACGACAAAACTTTCCTGAATAAAACCTACTATTCTTAGTGTGTTTCTGGTGATGTTTATTTTTTCTTGAACAAGTAGTGTTTCTGATATAATTATTCTAAATACGGGGCTTTATTTTTAAACAATTTTCTATTAATGAATGACAAAGATTGCTAATTAGTCGCCGGAAGGGAAGTATGGCGATTCCCTCGTCCTCATATTTACCACAAACTAGGCTTGTTTCGAAGTAAGAAAGACAAAAACTAAAAAAAATCAACTTAATCCAAAGACGATGATTATTTCTATTAGTGATAAAAAGCGTCTAATGAAAATAGAAAAAATACACGAAAAAACAGAGGAAATACTATCCTACTGAAGAAGGGCCCAAAGCAAGAAATATAAGAAAATGGTACTTTTTAAGACGCAACTTTGGAAAGCGAATCACGTCAGGTAACGTGATGATTGTTCTTGTCGGTCGTCGTTGTGGCAAGAGAGTAATGTTTCTGAAACAGCTGGCATCTGGTGACTAGCAGGAACAAAAAAAAAGTTTCAGTTATCTGTAAAATTGGTGTTTTCAGTAATCATTCTTAAGATATTTTATATCTTAATATTTCTTGTAAGTAGTAAAGCTTTCGATATATGCAACACTTAAGTTTCATCTCGTGTAACAGCTATGCAAATGTTCGAGCTGCACTTAAACCACGTCTGTAGCTATTCATAGAACAGTTTAAAGAAGCCCGTTCTACTAAGTTGCTGAATATATATACATATGCTCGAAATATGCGGAAAAAAAATCAAGAAAAGCTAATATAAAATATACTTTTATTAAAGACAACATCTATGAGGTTCCCTCTGTTATTAGATTATACCTGGAATTAATCCGTTCTGAAGTGTTGAATTTTTACCACTTTTCTTAGCTTGATAAAGATTATAACTGTTCGGAATTAAATACACATTCTCATCTATCTAGGCAGCTTGTCTTGATCATAAGTTGATGTTGATTGTGAACAATAAAAATAATAATAAAGAATAACCCATTGTTTTATTAGCTCTTGTGGTGGTCAGTTAAAGTGTGGACATCAGGATTTTTTCTTTCCCTGTTCCAATGAACAAATTTGTAAGATTCTAACAATACTTGATTGAATACTTTAATATATGTGAAGTATATCTTTAAAGAATAAGGTTGTTTGGCTTGTGAATTAAAGAAAAAACAGACATATTTGAATATTACATGCTTGTGAAACGTATGTATATCAAACTAAACCCTGCAAGTAATTGCCCTTTTAAAGATATTAGCTTGTTGCTACATGAAATACCCTATAAACACTGAAGGTATATAGAGAAGTTGTATATGGTTATGCTGCGTTATCAAGTCAGATTTATAATTGGTGATCAAACAGTGTTGTATACATATCTTAAAATAATAATGATATAATTCTAAAAACGTAATAAAATATAATATTGAGATAGAATAAATAAGATACAAAATAATAAATAAGCAAGTAAAACGTATGCTGCCGGCCACTGGTTTGAAATTAGGGATGGTACCACGCTAGGTGGAGTAGATTGTCAAACGTGCTTCGACTGATCTCCATTATTGGAGGAAGGAGAGCTATTGCTTTGGCTGATGCCAAACACATTGTTATAGTGTTATTATTTATAGTGTTTTATAGTAAGTTATTATGACAAATGTTTCCCCTTTTCTTTTCTGGGCTCTATTAATAAGTACTAACTTATCACATGATTAGATATAGATTTAATTACCCAGCCAATAACTGCTAAGTTACAGTTACATTATCACGTGTTCAGTCTAAGTAAACTGCTGAATTATTAAATATGTAGCTTTAGTACAAGTAAGTTTCATTGCAAGTACACAGTTGTTCTGTGTTTTGTTTGCCTACTCACAGTGTTACAATAAGTTCAAATTCAGACGAGTGTATGTAGAAAGTGGGCTTTTCTTCAACAACAGTATACGGAAAATGACCAATGAAAGGTTGTTGATCAGTTTTCATGTGGTTTTTACCGGAAGTGATTCGTCGCGTGTTTCTATGAATATGACCTAATGTTATGAAATAGTATTACGTGTGTATGTGCAATGTGCAAATAATGGGAAACAAAGAAAAAAGAGTAGTTTTGAAATAAGAACGGCTTACAAGAATGTTTGTGCAAGAAGTGTTGTTGTTGTTTGTTATTAAGCACAAAGCTACACCAAGGGCTATCTGTGCTCTGCCCACCACGGGTATCGAAACCCGGTTTCTAGCAGTATAAGTCCGCAGACATACCACTGTGCCACTGGGGGGCCTTTGTGCAAGAAGTAATGTCTGAAGATTTATCGAGAAAAGCACTCAAGGGTAAAACGATTAGGAGAATGAAGTATTAGCACAAAAAGTAAGAAATGAAATCCAATGATAATGATAATACATATGTAAATGAGAACATAGAAATAATATATACTAAATAAAAATTATAATAGAGAGATAAAAATAATTATAATAAAGTATTAAGAATTAAAACTTTATTAATGCAATAACAGAGACATTCACTTTAAAACTGACTTTTCTAAGATTTGCGTGAAATACTTTAAGTTAAAGGATGAAGACCGTTAATACCGGAGTAAAGGTTCATATCATATAGGATGGCATTGTTTAAAATATTGATCCAGTTTTATATCTCTGTCATGGAGTGACCAGGCTGGGTAAAGTGGAGGGCTCCAGGAGGACTAGTTTGGTTTGTTTGTAATTAAGCACAAAGCTATACAATGAGCTATCTGGCCTTAGCCCACCACGGGTATCGAAACCCGGATTCTCTGGGGGGCGACTAGTTTGGACAGAGGATCTGTGATATTTCAACTGTTCTCTAAGAGTAGTCCAAGTTTGTTCAATATACGGGTTACTGTTTTTCACAATATAAGATACATCGTGTTTTGAGATTGACAAGGAATTCGTTTTGTTACGCTTTAGTGGATTTCTCATGTTAGTCAAAGAAAGTATTGCTGTATTTTATTAACTTACAAGTCTGACATTGACTTCATCACAAGGGGAACAGAGATTTTGTGGTGCGATATGAATTACTTTTTTTCGTGAACAAAGGTATCTGTAAAACGTTTCTTTATTTTTCTTTTTAAAAGGAAACAGTATGAATTTCAGAGAAAATTTCTTCTGGATGTTCTCTCGAATATTCATTTGATTGGTCCCTCCCGAATACCCGCCGTGCCAAATTAATACATGTCAGGGAAGATAATAAATACTGAAGGTTATTTTGTAATGTGGTGCAAGATGATGAAATTAAACATTTCAGTTCCAGGAATTTATTTAGCAATTTATTCCTTAAATATTGAATACACTTTTTCTGCAAAAATCACAAAAATACAATTCGCACAATTAAACGATCAACTTTCGAGATGAACGATTCATAAATAAAATGTCTTTCTTCTTCTTTTCTTGCAGTGCTCGAGATTCGATTTTTAAGTTGGCAAATTAATGTAGTGATCCACAAATTTCAACAATTATGCAAGAGATTAATGTATAGAAGTGAAGGAATCCCATGGCAAGTTGGTTAAATACACTTTCGAAACAGCTATATGAGAAGATGAAAAACAAGAAAAAGACAAATTACAATCCTTTGAGAAGTTTATTTAACATCGTCGGGTAAAACGTACGAGTGAGTATTGGAGAACAGTTTTAAGTAAACCAGTCAGATGCAGCTGAAATACCATTAGTGTTGGGAAACTTTAATATCCGTTTATAAGGAACATTTTATTTATCATTAATAGGGCTTCTTTTATTATCATTTTGCAGCTGTTGTTTTCATTAGATACAACGTGAAATGGCTAAAATGTTGTGATCAGAGTCTTGTTTACGTTGAAAGATGTGAGAAGGTGCATACTTGTGCTTATTTATGTGACTGCTTAGTTTTCTCCCTATTTCACCGATGTACCTTGCTGCACAATTCTGGTATTTGTATTCATAAGCAACATTACTAATACGACTGTCTTGGGATTTATTTAATTAATAGAAGACTGCCTAGTTGAATCATTACGTTAATGTTGTGTGTTTTACATGGGATAAACAATAATGTTTTTAGAGCATGAGAAAGACCGGGAATGTAGAGCAATTGGTGTCTTTACTTAAGTTGAAACCATCTGGGACATCACATTGATCATATTTACGAGTGTTAGGAATTGCGTTTTCAATTATAATTTCAAGAAGTCTGTTGTCCGAAGAAAAACAAGATTTTGAATAAATTTTTGGATTCAGAATGTATTTGGAATTGTAAGTGGCTGTATTATTAGAGATTGAAATGATTAAAATGTCTGTTTTTTTATAGATGGGATAATCTAAATTCGAAGGTATGTAAAGGTCAATATCTATGTATTAGGACATTGAGAAATAATAACATTTTATATATTTCTTGCTCTATATTGAAATTTACAAAAGGATATTGTTTGTTAAATATTTCTGAAAAATACAGACTTATTGTGCGTCGTAAAATCATTAAATACGTCATCAACATATCGTAACCTATATAGAAGAGAAAATAGTACGATGTTTACTGTATGCCGTTCAAAGAAAATCATAAATAAAGATCAAATTATAGGAGCAAACGAGTTAACCATGGCTACATCATCTATCTTATCATTGTTGGTGTTGTTGGACTGAAAATTGGTAACCATGGCTACACCATTTATTTTATCATTGTACCATGGCTACACCATATATCTTATCATTGTACCATGACTACACCATCTATCTTATCATTGTACCATGACTACACCATCTATCTTATCATTGTACCATGACTACACCATCTATCTTATCATTGTACCATGACTACACCATCTATCTTATCATTGTTGGTGTTGTTGGACTGAAAATTGGTAACCATGGCTACACCATTTATTTTATCATTGTACCATGGCTACACCATATATCTTATCATTGTACCATGACTACACCATCTATCTTATCATTGTACCGTGGCTACACCATCTATCTTATCGTTGTACTATGACTACACCATATATCTTATCATTGTACCATGACTACACCATCTATCTTATCATTGTACCATGGCTACACCATCTATCTTATCATTATACCATGGCTACACCATCTATCTTATCATTGTTGGTGTTGTTGGACTGAAAATTGGTAACCATGGTTACACCATTTATTTTATCATTGTACCATGGCTACGCCATCTATCTTATCATTGTACCATGGCTACACCATCTATCTTATCATTGTACCATGGCTACACCATCTATCCTATCATTATACCGTGGCTACACCATCTATTTTATCATTGTACCATGACTACACCATCTATCTTATCATTGTACCATGGCTACACCATCTATCTTATCATTGTTGGTGTTGTTGGACTGAAAATTGGTAATATTTATAGCGAATATTAATAATACAGTAAGGCTTAGACAGGGTAGAAAAGGTTTAGAAAGAGGATCATGTCGAATTTTGGAAACGAGTGATATCAAATATTTCTGAGGACTTCTGGATTCGAAAATAATACTCGTGAAAAAAAGAGAAAACATATGAATGAAATCGGAGGAGAATTACGTAAGATCTAAATTAAAATAGCGATTTAATTCATTGGAGAAAAACAATACCTATTCACAAGAAGAGAGAGAAATTATGTTTGTAGACAAGAAGAGATAATGAAGAAACGGGAGAATACTTTAGGCCTAAATTTAAAGGATGACGGAGTTCAGTGGAGAAACAAGTAGACTTTAACAACATCAAAATTCGTCGAGCTTTGTTGAATAATGTATAGAAACGAGGAATGCCATAATCGGCTAAATAAAAACAACAACAACTTTTAAAACGATCTAAAACAAGCAAAGATTTTTCTAGAAACACTTAAGAAACAACCATGAAATTCAAAATAGAACAAGAAACAGATAAAATCTTTATCATTTCAGCTGCGTCATGACTGACTACTTCAATTGTTGTATTTTCAAATTTCACACGTACGTTATACCTAATAATAACAAGTAAACTTTTCTGAAACGCTGTAATATGTTTTTCTTTTATTTGTATCTCCTAGCATAGTAGTTTATAAAGTATATTTACGTCAATAGCCTGGTGGTTAGGGCGCTCAACTCGCAGTCTGCGGGTCGCGGGCTAGAATACCATTACCGAACATTTTCGCTCTTTCTCCCGCAAAGGCGCTATAATGTGAAGGTCAACCCCACTATTCTTTGGTAAAAGAGTAGCCTAAGAGTTGGCGGAGGGTGATTTTGGCTAGCTGCCTTTCATTTAGCCCATTACTTTTAAATTAAGGACGGCTAGCGCAGATAGCCCCGACTAGCTTTTAGCAAAATTTGATAAGCAAATAAACAAATATATATATATAGAAATGATTAATTAATTAATTTCTATTGTACACACAATATACAGAGTAATATTCCAAATCCGAGTGATGCCACAAAATATTCTGCGCCCCCTCAGCCATAGGTACGTTATAGGAGTGAAAGTCAATATCTTAGTGATAAGGGATAGGGTGCTGCTGACTGACTTTCCTTCCTTCTGGTAAGTACTTCAAAATTAGGGATGGCTGGTGGTAACTTTTGCAGCTTTGCCATTATTACAAAATACAAGTATTTTAGAAATTATAAGACTACTTCAAAGCACAAGATTTCAGTTGAAGCAATACAATAGTAAAGGAATAAATGGCTCAAGAATAAATCTAGATATGGGTTGTATTATTCAATTTAAACGTAGCATTAGAACTTTGACAGACATGATATGGGTACTGTTCTTCAGTTAATACCCACCGTACATAAAGAACGTCTAAGTATTCAGAAACAAATGAAAAGTTAGATTAAGTAAAACATTATTTTTTTATTTCTTCAGCCAGTTCTTTTTGTTTGAAGTTAAGCACAAAGCTACACAATGGGCTATCTGTGTTCTGCCCACCACGGGTATCGAAACCTGGATTCTCAAGTTGTAAGCCGGAAGACAAACCGCTGTGCCACTGGGGGGGAGGGCTTCTTTAACAAAAGTATTTTATACGATGCTTTTAATTTTTGGTTAGATATATTTTAGCTCCTCGCCTTTGGTCTGAAAATATGCAAAGATGTAAGTTTCACTTATAACTAACTTAGAAAAACATAAACTTTCGAGTCATTTATGAAGATAAAAAAATGTATCTTTTCTCATTAATAATTCTCTAAGTCGCAGAGTGACTTTCAATCTATTGTTTGTTAATTATGAGAATGTTTATTTTACTGAAATGTTTCTAATGTATATTAATTACATTTTAACAAAGCATTACGCCATCCTACCTGGCTCTGTGTTTGCACTTAATACTTGGATAAGTAGAAAACAGAGAGAGCATAAGACAGCAACATCTTCATAACTTGTGTGGTTGTTTAAAATTCCATGCAAGAAGGCCGAAACCAAAAACATTATTGCACAGTTAAGACAAAAATAGAGTACAAATTTACATTGTAAAAATAATAAAACACAGTATAGTGGGCGAGGTTTCTGTGGAAGTAAGAGGCACTATCTTTATTCACAAGTTTAACATCTGAAATAAAGGTAAAGCTAAAAATAGAACTTCAAAGTTAAAATGTAGATATAGATACTGAAGAACCCGTGATTTCACATCTAAAACTGTAATTCACCATCTGTTGCCTGTTGTAGTAAGGCAGGTGCTCGTAATGATGCAGGAAAAGAAAGAAGAGAAGTTACTAGACACAGACCATTAGGAATGATAGTTAATAATCACATTCCTGCATGAGCAGCAGGATGTAACCTAAGACGTATAGGTGAATAAATACGATTACTGAATGCAAAGGGTATGATACTTATCCTCCAAATTTCAATCATATTGTACATCACCCAACCGCTTCTCAGACTAATATTGCTGCTAAATAGGCGCTTAGTGGTATAAATGATCATAAGTAACAGCACACATACTGTCCTTAACACGCGTGTGCTATTCAGCCAGAATTACTCTGACACGTGGTGAAAATCGCAAAGCGGGCGTTTATAATTGAAGAAACCCATTCCAAGATTTTCCTGTAAAGGTTTTATGAAATTAATGTTTTGGAACTTTTATGATTTTATTGTATTTTCTATTAAATACTTTAAAACACTTTGATAAATAATTTTTGGAGAATTTCATTATAACTTAAAAGAACCACATCATTTTTACATACTTAATTTACTTTCAATGTACCATATCTGATGATAACATGATTTATTTATTCCATGAAATGTCCTTGATTAGGTATATGACGTTCCAACAGGTTTCAACGAACTTTTTTCTATACAGGTGTTATTTCAAATAATTTTAAACCAATGTTATTTTTAAGAGACAATTCTCAATGTCTAGATTTCACAAGATTATAAATAACAGGTGTACATTAAGAATAATGTATACCAGTTTGTTACCAAAGATCTTCATCATCTAGGTAATAACTGTGAATTCATAATAGTCTTGTGTGTAAAATTGAAAGAATTTTTACCTTTAAGTGAAGAAAGTGGGCAATTTTGGGAAGACAGTCTACAACAATAACAATTTATTGCTTATGTTTTATATCTAAATTGTTGAAGTTAATCAAGTATACTTGTCATAAGACATTAGTAATAGACCTATCACATTTTTTAGCACTATAGTCTCTATTCAGCTAACCAGGACACAAAAAAATTAAATTTTGGTTTGTTTTAAGAGAATTACTGTAGAACCCAAGAATAAGTATTGTCTTAAGAAATCAAGGCTCTATGACATATCATAAGATTTAGGGTTTAGCGTAATAAACATTGAATTGTAAAAATGAAAATTGAGCACCATAACCATTAAGTGGTATATAAGATAATGTGATGAAGTAAAATAATAATTTTTACATGAAAGTACCAAAGGAACGTTGCATTGCTTAAGTAAAACTCGTTTTAACTCAGAATAAACACGTTTTGGGATCGATAATGAAATGAAGTGTACTATTTGTACATTGATATCAAAATTTACTAAAACACTCTTTTGGCCATTGAAATATAGTATTTCAATTACGTAATTATATGAAAAGAGTTTGTTAAGCCTAATCTGTTGTCTGACTCTGGTATGGAATAGAGTAATTATATTTTTGTATTCTAATAGCTGAATGGATGTGAACAGGAATGGATGTGAACAGTTTATGCGTTTGAAAATATATATATATTTAGTTTGAGAAACCGAACTCAGTTAGACAGGCTATACTTTGTTACTTCAAAGCGCATAGTTTGCGTTATATTACAACAAATTACGTTGTGTAATGAGACAGAAGAGAAAAGCATTACTATGTTTCTTGAAAAATTTGAATTCAAGAGCAAACAAAAAGTTAAGGAAAGTAGAATATCAAAACGATATTATGATACAAAAAAACATTCTCTACTGTAAAAGGAAACGAAAACGTTTCTGGATAATCAGAGACAGCCAAAAATTGTTGTTGCTTTCATAACAGAATTAATGAACCGAAATGAATCGTCAGAAAAAATAATATATCTGACTGGAACATCTGAAAATTACAAAACATATCACAAGAGCTCGCAAAGAATTTATTCAACATCAATAGAGTTATCCGATAAATGTAGCAAAATATAATCAGAAATAACGAGTTTATTATTTTGGATAATCAGGAAAGCAACCAAAAATAAGTTGCTATATGAAGACACAAGATGTCGTTAAAATGTAAACTATTTTTTCTACAAGACACAAGATGTCGTTAAAATGTAAACTATTTTTTCTACAAGACACAAGATGTCGTTAAAATGTAAACTATTTTTTCTACAAGAACAATACAATTTCGATGAATCTGAAATGAAAACTAATGAATGAATATAGATAGTAATTTAACAAGAGAAGAACATGTACAAAAATTTAAAAAAGTATTAATTCGAAGATGAACATTTTAGTAACTATAAATATTATTTGATTAATTTGTCAACTTAAATCTATAATATCTAACGTAACTTCTCTAGGGTCATTAACAGCAATCAACTTATCACTATCCATTTAAAAACGTTGTTCTCTTATCATGCACGCATCACTAATTCAGGGTGGTACTTAGAAAAAATGATTAGGTAATTGCTTTTCTTATTCGTATGGCGAGCCCACTAGTGCCACAGCGGTATGTCTGCGGACTTACAACGCTAGAAACCGGGTTTCGATACCCGTGGTGGGCAGAGCACAGATAGTCCATTGTGTAGCTTTGTGTTTAACTACAAACAAACAAGCGTATGGCGATTTACTCCCTTCGCTTTAGTATGGTGATGGGTTTCCTCTTTTTTTATCCTATTCAACAAGAGCTTCATAGCTACTGAACAGGTAAAAAAAAAAACTTAATAATATAAGAATTTCCAACACGTCTGTAAAATTTATTCTTAAAACATCGAAATTCTGTTGGTGTCTTATATCAATAAGTAAATGATTGATAATCAGCATTGTTACAAAAACTCTTGTTGGTTAGTAACGGTGTTATGTTTAATGGTATACAAAATACGTTTCTCAAACATCTATATAAACACACCGTGAAAATAGAGGTTAAATATGTTATATTGAAACGATTTTGCTGCCTTACTGCGATGTTACAATCCCTGTCGCTAGGTCCGGTCCTGTTCTATCTGACGACAGCGCATACTTGACAAAAGCCCTGCAGCATAATTTCCATTTCCAGCTTCCTCACTCTGTTGTAAGGCTGTCATACCGAAAGCATAGTCCTCTTCCCTATTGTTTTTCCATAAGCCATTTAGTGTAATAGAACGAAGTATTACTAGCAACCGTTTCATCACCTTGGTTACCCAGAAATCTATAGGTACTGCATCAGGTGATTTGACCGATATATATTTGTATGGAATATCACGAATACCCATTTACTTCTCTAACTGCTTCAGGTATGTGACGATTTAACAGATCTGTCGTGGAACGTGGAAGCATTATTTGTACGTATAACTTATGTTACTATTCTACACTGAAATTCTTCTTCATTACGTTGTGTCCTCTTGCTTAGGAGACAAGGACGGTTTTTGCCACTGAGTTTTGTGTTCGTGGATTTTCCAAGTGCTACAAAATACCACATCTGACATACGATAGCTTGGATACGAGACTTGTTACACTTTCTAGATGGTTCAGGTTTTCCAAGATATATTATATCCCTTTATTTTCCAACGCCACTAAGCTCAGGGGATATCTCCGTCTTGAAAACTCTAAACCCCCCCGAGGTGAATACAAAATCTTACGATTTGGGTATATAAATATTTCGTGTTGGAAAAGGCCGTTACATACCAAATACAAAAACGATCAATTTCTGGTAGCATCATACTATCGACGAAATGTGAAAATATAGTTCTAATATGCACAGTTCCACCGTAACCGTACATCGGCCGTGATTATTACGTGAGTTGTTTATCTGTATGTTCAAGTTCGTTTTAATATAACTACTCATCTTTTTTTACCTAATAAATGGCTTGAGTAAACTTATAGTATGATTTGTAGAATTGATGTTGTTGTTTTTTATAGCATAAAACTACATAATGAGATATTTGCGCTCTGTCCGTTGCGGATAATCGAAACCAGAAGTTTGGCAATATACAACAGTGCAAACCTAACACTAATTCCAATTAACTGATAACCTGTTAAACTTCTGTGTATCACCACTCTGAAACTTTATACTCCATCTGTTCTAACTTACTGGGTTGTTTGGATGAACAATATTTGCCACACATATATATATTAAGCCAGAAAATAAATATGAAAATTACAGAAAACCAAGATAGATTTAAGAAAGGATAGTGGACTACGGATAATATCTTCAATCTGAATACTCAAGTATAAAGTAAGCTACACAATAAAGACACAATGAAGTGAAAAATAATTCTCTGAAACATAGAGAAGGTTGAAATTATAGAAGAAATGCTTTAGACGACAAAATGAAATTTACAAGGAAACAAAAAAATAGAATAAAGACGGGTGGACAACGAAGCGAATAATTTCTGAAAGAAGGATGCTCATTGGGTCTAACATTATTTACGGTTCATGTAAACGATTTTAAAATAGAGTGGTTGGCAAAGAAAGTGGAAGCCACTCTGCTTGGAAGGCTCACTACTTGAAATTTGCAGATGATGTAGTGATAATGGCAAGTGACCAGAGAGAATGAAAAATATGATAGAGAAGTTTGATATAAATATAAACGAAATGACATTAAATTTGATAAGTCAAAAATAAATGTTGAAAGAAATGAGCTTTGAGGTGGAGGAATCAAGAAATTGAGGTTACAAATAAATACAAGATATTAAAATAATATATAAAATTTCGAGATTTATGTTGAATCAATGGTAATGTATTGTGTAGAAATATGGAGTTAGAAAAAGGAAGAAAGAGTTGAGAAGTTGAAAAGCGATATATGAAATAAATATTGAAAAGTCACAGGATTACAGCTAGTAATGGTAATTCAGTGATCTAGATGGCTTTAAACTTAGACAGTAATTTCAAAATAACACTGCAAATATTGAAGTTAGATACCTATTGTACGTGGAAAGTTTGTAAGGCTTACTAATGAGTTGAACCAAAGCAAGACTGAATGGTTAACGTGTCTGATTGTGGATCTATAGATCCGTGGTTGGAGTCCCGTTACCGCCAAAAAATAAAATAACACTCCACAATTTGTGGCCGTAGGTGCATTACAAGAGTGACAGTAAAATCCTATTATTCCATTAGAGTTAGCGGTGGGTGATGTTGGCTAGCTAACATCCCTCTAGCTTATCACTGAAAATATGAGATGGCTAGCGTACCAATTACTCAAAACTGGACCATCTTAAATTGGTCATACTGGTCTTTCTGAAAGACTGCGGGGTTCAAGGTTGAACCATTTTTCCTTGTTTCTCATTTTTCATTGACTCTTGATAAATAATAGGCGTTTAAAGTAAATGCAGGCTATTTTTTCGTAAGGGTTGTAGCTACTGTCATATTTTAATAGATACATATAATATACAGCTCAAATAGATATTAGACAACGGTTGCAACACCTTAGAGGCAGGATGTTGAGCTATTTTATTTCAAAAATATAGACATTTTTATGACTTCTAACATCAGAATATTCTTTTGCTTTTGAAAATTCCATGGAAACTCAAACATATATTCAATGATGTGGTGTAATAATCCATATGTAACCTTGTGTAACCATATGTAACCTAATTCCAAATCCCGTGCATCAAAGCATTCTACTGAATGCAAGAATAGTAAAAAATCAGGAGAAAAACTATATCATATTATCTTTCGGTTTATTTTAACGTTCATAATTTGTTTACAACATAATTTATTAGCTGTTTAGGTTTATAAGTAATTGCATATTGACATGTCCTTTTAAAGTGATAAAAATTATATTATTATGATATTCTTGAGAAAAAAGTCCTAAAGTATTATTATAAAAAAAAACGAGAATATTTCAAATATTTCAAATATATTTATGAATATAAGGCAGCAAAGTACTTGCTACACGTCTGGTCAGCAGTAATAAATTAGGATTCATTCTGACCTTGCCGTTTAGCCCACGTGTTTAACCCATTAAGTGCTGTTCTGGTTGAAAATATCAGTATCAAATTTTCCCAGAAACTGTATCATTCTCTGTTGTCAAATATTTTATTTAAATCAGTCTTCTTAATTTTTCAGGAAATAATTCACGATAACATGTTACGGAAACCGTCAAATATATTTTAACCAATTGTGTAGCTTTTCAGGGGCAATAAATTTCGAACTCGGTCAGACACTGTGTAAAAAAAACGAGCCGTTATATCAGCCTCTGATCCTTGTATAATGATACGTGATGAGAGAATAACACTGAAAATATTTATCTCAAAGTAAAACGATAAACTGCAAACTTTTAAAGCTTCGCATTTCATGATTAGTGTATCCATGAAGAAGGGAAATCCACTTTCCGAAAACGTTTGGGTTATTAGGTTTCTTTAGATGTGATATTTTTACATAACAGCAGACTGAATTCCATCAGGATAGAGCGACAGTTATACTGTAAGTTTTCGAGTTATTCTATTGGTTAAAAGTTCAAATATTTCCAATGAAATAAGCTATTATATTTATGAAATAAAGAAATAATTAATACATCTTAAAGAGATTATATTGATAGTATTTCAGGATAACAGATAATAATAGCGATTATGAAAAAGAATACTATCGGATGATGCCAACAAAATAGTATCTTGGTGTTGTAATTTATTAGAGAAGTATCTTTCACCTATTCTGTATATATATTAGTTATAAACACAATATAACTGTTTTTATTTAAGTCTGTTTAGTTTTAATTAATTGATTAATTAATTTATTAATTTTCAAAGGGAAAAAGAGTATGTATGTATAAATATATTAATTTGGAAGTCAACTGAAGCAAATATTATATGGAATATATTTCAAAGTTATTTTGTTTACTTTTAAAATAGTATGTGAAACGTTTTAGCATTGGCAAAAATCAAAACTATCGCGTCTTTGAAACTTATTGAATGATGTTTTTGAATGTTCAATTAGCGTTTAAACTGGGCAGTCTCTTAATTTCAGTATTAGGTATAAAGCTACCCAAGGCTACCTCTGAATAGCTGTCCCTAATTCTGAAGTAACAGACTAGAGGGGAGGCATTTGTTAACAGCATTTACTACCAACTTTTGGGCTGCTCTTGTTTGACCAATTATTGGGACTTGACCGTCACCATTATAGTTCAACCAGTGCCATAAAATGCAGTGTTTCTATGCGATAACAGACCGCGAACCGTGAAACCTCGGATTCACAGTTCGGACACCCTAAACACTAGACTTTTTACTGATTTGGTATTGTAACACAAAAATTGCCGTTAACCCACCCCCTCTCCCCAAAAAAGTATATTGGCAATATTACTTTTGCATATAACTTTAATGAATGTGTTAATGCAAATATCAGAATGCACCCATGTTAGTAATACATTGTCCCTAATTCAAAAACTGTGGGGATTTAGTGTACTTATATTTGAAATACACAGGTTAAAAAGCGAAAATATACCTAATTAAGAATTACTAATTTACTAAAAGTATTAAAGCGCTTGTATATTTATATAGAATTTTAATTATTACTTAAAACTTTAAGCACCCATTTCATTACTTACTAATCAAACCTTATTCAAAATGAAGAATTCAGAACAAACCCCTGGAATTCTTATTACCATGTGATTTCATTACAATTACATTCTCAAATTAAAAACGGGGGAAAATCAAGAAACTACAAATTAACAGAACAATGAACGAGCGTACTTTTTTATCCGATGAAAACTTTTTTCAACATTAAAATCGGATTCAAAAGTAGTCCTATATCCACCTGTTTTTAATTATAGTAAAATCTGTATAAATAACGCTACTCAACTTACCAAGTTAAGCCCACGTTTACATAATGAATGTTTTGTTTCAGAAATGAGAACGTAAAATGTATTCCAAGTAACAAATGCCATAACTCACTATGTAATTAAGGTAATATTCCAAGTAACAACTGCATAACTCACTATTTAATTAAGGTAATATTCCAAGTAACAACTGCATAGCTCAGTGTGTAATTAAGGTAATATTCCAAGTAACAACTGCATAGCTCACTATGTAATTAAGGTAATTACGATGATCATGTAAAACTGTAAGCATGCACTTGTTTTTTATACATTCTTCACTTTCTCAATAAAATATGTACCAATGTTTTGGGGAATTCATAAGGTTACACATTTGACAGAGCGTTGTGATACAAATTACCTTAATAAATATTAGAAGTAGTCTACGATTACATTTTAAAAAGTTAATCTTTCAAGATTCGTGCAACACTTTAAGGAAAAGATTTCGCTTGAATTTCTATCAGAGAAAACCTTCCTAAATAATTCCATGCAAAGTCAAAATGTGATATCAGTTTGTTTTCTGTGCCACTGTATTTCAGGATACCCTATACTGTTAGCTAGGATGTGTTGACACGAATTCAGAATTACCACCCATTGTTTTATTGGCCATAAAATCGTAACTAAACGTAATATACATTTAAAATTTTCGATAATGTTTTCACTTGTGACTAGTTTAGAGGTATATATTATCAACCAGCCAAAGGCTATGGATTATAATATTGTACGCAAAATCTATTTTTTATCTCGGTCCTTTGCAAATATTGTATATCTTTCTAAAACAAGAAGGAATCTTCAATAACCGCGGCAATTGAAATCATTTTAGGCAGGATTAAAGTAAATTAATCTATGAGACTTTTTTTTTCTTTTTATTAGCTATATTTTTGTGCGCCAGCAATACCAAGTGGGGCGCGCTTATACCCGATTCGATTTTATTACTCATCAGGTTCACTATCAGCCTACCCTCAAATTGAAATGCTTTGCCACTTCTACATAATATGGTTAAAAGTTACTTAAATATATGTTTGAGCTTGCATTATTAATGTAGATCCAACTCTGTTAGCCTGTTCGAATCTTTTCAAATCGCATAAGGAAAATATCTTTAGAAGCTTAGTTATTAATAAAGTTATTCGGTTCAATTTAAGCGCTTTAAGAATTAGTTCTTTGCCTAAATATCATTACAAATCGTATTGAGATCAGAATTCATTTTAATGTTAACTGAGGTCAGTTTTTACAATTTATATAGATATTTTCCCATACTGTTATCAAATTGTCTTCTTTGAATTATATTTGAATTTAATCTATTTTGAACGTAACCAGAGTGTTTGACTTGATTGTATTGAGAAATGAACCATATGTTGATTGCCGTACTTCGTCAAATGAGGAGTAGCACTTTTCTGGTGACAAATACAAATCCGGCATAATTCCAATCAAAAGGTGTTTCATGTTGAATCTGAAAAGTACCCAATATATAGGAATTTGTGAAACACGCGTGAATATAAAGTTAATCACACGGACATATGGAGTTACAAGAATTTCAATGCGGTGAATGCCACTTAACAAAATTTTAACTTAAATGTATTAGGAAAAAGTCTGGAGAAAAATGGAACTTCTATGACTTGGACTGTAATTTTCCGAATTGTTTAAAAACTAGTATTATAAAAAATACTTTGTGATAGAAGTATATAGTTGCGTCTGACAAGATTCCTGTTATTTTCATCAAGCAATATTCATGTTTGGTATGCACTGCCTTCAGCCTGAAATCACATGTAAATAGAACCTTTAAGCAATCTGCAATTCTTATAGGAATAAATGTGGATTGCGATATGAAATCATTTTTTTTTCTCTCAGCTTCCACTTTAAATTTAGAATTCAAAGTACTGTTTTCATTTTTTTTTAAAAAAGATGTTTTAAAGTTTTTCCCGTTGGGAATTACATGTTTCCGTTGGATTTCAGTAAAATGTATATTATTCTAAAATTGACAATTTAAAAAAAGCTTAAGGTGTAGTTGATATTGGGGAACGAACACTGAATACTTTATTAGTTTTCTGACGATTTGCAGTTGTCAATAGAAAATAGGTATTTAGTAATAAACTAATAGAAAAAAAAGCTTTTAGGGTTCAGAATATTGGATCTATATAAAGCTAGAGATAAGTTAAAAATATGTGTTCTTAAATTAGAGCGTTTATGATTGCATATTAACTAATTTTCAATTTTTAAATAGACGTTTGTTTGTAGTTAAGCACAAACTACACAATAGGCTATCTGTGTTGTGCTCACCATGGGAATCGAAACCAGATTTTTAACGTTATAACCCTTAAGACTTACCGATGTGCTACTGGAGGCATTAAATAGATATAGTTGTAGAACATATGAGAATAAATTTAACAAAAGACACCGGTTAAAAGACTTTTTGTCTTGTATTATTTATCTATATAATAAATATTCGTTTCATTTTCAATTTAAAGTTAATATTGATGATCTATATAGGTTTTAGATAACCTTTTCAAAGCGATTAAAAGGTCAAATCTATAAAACTTCCCAAGTGACTAAAAGAGCTTTTACATCTTTACTCGTAAATAGTCTCATCCGAAAATACATTTAATAGCTTAGTGCTTTATGCTAAAGAAATGCATTCAATCAGATAATGTAAAACTTTCTGAACAAATATTTGCAGTCAAACAAATGATACACACGTGTTACATGTGTCGCAACTGGTAGGTTCTCGTGTTCTTCATTGCGAAGATTTTAAGTTCTCAGCGATTTTCTTTCTCGCTGTATTTGGTTTTTTCAGCTTTAAGAGCTAATGAACGTCTGAAAGCTTCAAATGTAAAAGCTGAGTAGCCTACAGGAAAATAGACAAGGAAAGAAATAGACTGGAAATTCTACAGAAGTTTAACATTTCTTGTATGATTGTATAAACGCAAAATTTATTCACCGAAAGTAAAGTTATTTAACGCATGATTTCTTATTATTGGGAGAAATTTACAACTACGCATAATTTACTTACTAATGTTTTCATTACTACTATGATATTTTATCTATAATATAATTTTATAATATATTCAGATAGTTTTGTTTACTAACTGTTAAAGAATACTATTTTCTCACCTTCCAGCATTTCAATTTTTCATTGAGAATGTCCAAACTTTAGGCTTTTAAACCACGTTTTTTTTTTCGTTTTATGATTTATTTAACGTGGTTAAGTATTTATTTTCAATAGAGTTTGTCATATTCATTTTTGACCAGTTTTAAATACTTTAATTAATCGAGCATGTTTCATGAGGAGAAACAAAGTGTTCTAGGTGAGTTTTTGTTATTCTTTAGCGCAAAGTTATCTGGAATCGAACCTTGTGTGTTGACGTATTAAGTCCGTAAACTCTCCTTTGACCAATCGAAGGACTTTATAGTTTGTTCTTCATTTATTGGAAGTACTAGAAAAATCAATTTTAAATGTTTTCCTATGTTTTATGTTGTTACTAGTGTTTGAATTTAACGTTGTTTGGGTGTTTTAACCTAATCGGTGTATTCTGAACTTTGATGTACGAATTGCCAAATCCAAATGTATGCTTAATATATGATATTTCGGTGTATTCTAAACTTTGATGTACGAATTGCCAAATCCAAATGTATGCTTAATATATGATATTTCGGTATATTCTAAACTTTGATGTACGAATTGCCAAATCCAAATGCATGCTTAATATATGATATTTCGGTGTATTCTAAAGTTTGATGTACGAATTGCCAATTCCAAATGTATGCTTAATATATGATATTTCGGTGTATTCTAAACTTTGATGTACGAATTGCCAAATCCAAATGTA
>NW_013665745.1:1027116-1028375 GCF_000517525.1 Limulus polyphemus
ATGCTTAATATATGATATTCGGTATATTCTAAACTTTGATGTACGAATTGCCAAATCCAAATGCATGCTTAATATATGATATTTCGGTATATTCTAAACTTTGATGTACGAATTATCAAATCCAAATGTATGCTTAATATATGATATTTCGGTATATTCTAAACTTTGATGTACGAATTGCCAAATCCAAATGTATGCTTAATATATGATATTTCGGTGTATTCTAAACTTTAATGTACGAATTGCCAAATCCAAATGCATGCTTAATATATGATATTTCGGTGTATTCTAAACTTTAATGTACGAATTGCCAAATCCAAATGCATGCTTAATATATGATATTTCTGAACAAAAAAATTGAATCTGAATTTAGATATCCCTCTGTCTGTTAGCAGATACTTATTACCTACCTATTATCTTTCTTGATTCTATTTTTTCTACACTTAAAGCGATTTTTATTTTCCTCTTAATAGCTCAGAGGTAAGTGTGAGGGTTTATAACAATAAAAACCGGCTTTCGATACCCGTAATGGGCATATCACAGATAGCCCATTGTGTAGCTTTGTGCTTACCAACTATGAACGATTTATTTTTAGTTTTATTAGCGCGAGTTTAAGTTCATTTATTTGTGGATTAATTTTATAACTTAAAACACTAATTTTGAATATGTATGTATAGCATAGCTTGAAAACATTTTACTTATCTTAATATTTGAATATCAATTCTCTTATGCATCTATACATTATTGCTGAAAATTTGTCAGTGATAATTTCCATGTTTGCACGCATTTATTTGAGGTAATTTTTAAATCAGCGGAGACCCGGCATGGCCAGGTGGGTAGGGCGCTCGAGTCACAATCTAAGGGTCGCGGGTTCGAATCCCCCCCACCAAATATGCTCGCCCTTTCAGCCGTGGGGGCGTTATAATGTGTTGGTCAATCCCACTATTCATTGGTAAAAGAGTAGCCCAAGAGTTGGCGGTGGGTGGTGATGACTAGCTGCCTTCCCTCTAGTCTTACACCGTTTAATTAGGGACGGCTAGCGCAGATATCCCTCGTGTAGCTTTGTGCGAAATTCAAAAACAAACAAATTAAAGGAAAAACGTAAGCTTCTTAAACATATATATATTGAACTGTAGGTATGTGTTTCTATTATATACACCTGGAAAAAAGTTAAGCACCCCCAAATATTTTTCAGTATTGCTTATTGAAAATAAGGTTTAATTTTCATGATGTTGAGCAATGTTCATAATTTCAAACAT
>NW_013665745.1:1029306-1043194 GCF_000517525.1 Limulus polyphemus
AAATTAAACCTTATTTTCAATAAGCAATACTGAAAAATATTTGGGGGTGCTTAACTTTTTTCCAGGTGTATAGTTGCAGGTATACACAGAGTATTTGTTTGCTGTTTATTGTTATGATGTACCAGCAACGTAGAGTTTTGTCAATTAAAGATGTACAATTTTATGGAACAATTATATGACCACGTGTTGAAGATTCCATCGAACCCGATTTCTTGAGTATGAAAAAAAAAGAAAAGAATTAAAATAAGACAAACATTTTCTTCTTGATACCACGTATATCCTATGTAAAATACTAATTTATTCACGGTGTTAAAACTCAACATTGTGTTATAATTTGTTAATTCTTATATCTACAAAAAACAACAACAAAAAACAACAACTAAAAAAACTTGTTTACTACAAATCAAGTAATACCCCTAAATATAATCTAATTCTATTAATTATGCACTTTAACCTCTTAGCGAGATAGTAAATGTTTTTGGTTTTGACATTAAAGCCCCGCCCCCCAGTGGTACAGTGGTATGTCTGCATATTTATACTGCTAGAAACCGGGCTTCGATACCCGTGGTGGGCAGAGCACAGATAGCCCATTGAGTTGCTTTGTGCTTAACTTCAAGTAACAACGATATTAAAGATGGGAATTACTTCCGACATCAAATAGATGGGGACATCCATGGGGAGTTGAGTAGGATGTAGAAGCGTTAGTTTTGCTTATTTTTCTTACCTTCTACCTGCAACATACAAACTTTTGATCTTTTATTTCAACTAAGTGACTGCTTTTTTCCCCTTTTCTTGTAACTCCACGTCTTTCTCATCGCCAACTAGTCTTGCTTGTTCCCTGGGGCCTGACACGACTTTCTTTTCATTCTTTTCCGTGTTTCTTAAATCCAATTTGTTTTTGTTTTTTCTTTTACATGATGACATTATCTTTCCAGATTACCTTTCTTTGTAACTGTAACCACGTGTTCGTAGCCAGTTTCGTGTAATTTGAATACACATAGTATTATTTCTATAATTAATTTTATTTTGTTCATTACTTCTCACACCTTTCTTTGCCGTTGTACGTTTCTCTCTTTCTTTGTATTTATCGTAATTTTTTATTCTTATCAATATTTTTGAAGAACGTTTAGAAAATGCCAAGTATGTTATGAAGCAAGCCTTATAATGCTCTACTCGCTTTGTAATAAAACGCGACACTACTTGCAATCGAAACTGAAACAAGGCTTTTGTTTTACCATAAGCCTCGTAGAGAAATAAACTTCAACCCTAGAGATTTTATACAATAGTGGAAAATAATAAATTATGAAACAACGTATTAGATTTGCGGTGTCCAGTGAAATTATGGCAGACATAGAAGCACTACAAAACTATCGCTGAAGATCAAAGCTTAATTTGTTTTTTTGAATTGATGCTATCATTGCTAGCTATCACAGCAAAGCCATACCATCAATGTCAACCCCAAGCAAATTAATCTCATGTTCAACATTCCATTTCTTATTTCATTTGTCAAAGAAATACTTACTTTAGGAAATCACTAGTTTATCTGTTTTTTGTTGGGTTTTTTTTTTGCCTGCACTTCCGATGTTTTCATGATTTTATGTGCTGTCTAAGTATCACAAATGAGCCTTATCTTCTTTTTATATTTGCGGAAAAAATGTCAAACTTCAGTGCAAAAGATCTTTGAATGATTCCAAGTAGAATATACATTTGCACTTCTTTTAATTCAATAGTCTTGAGTTAACTAATAGCGTTTGTTGAAACTTTAATTAGTAATAATGATAACTGAACAAAATTACTTACTAATAGTAGCTAGTGTAGTTGTATGCTGTTGACGCAGTGGCGCATCAGAATCAAGAAGGCTAACTTCTTGGCTCGCCAGTTCTTCTGAATAATGAGCTAATTAATTCAAGAACATAATAATCAAAAACGTATGCTGTTAAAATAAATGAGTAATATAGTGTTAAAATATCTTTACCTTAGTTCTAGTGTGTTGTAAAATGAATAAAATATTGATGAAGAATTACTCTTCATCAACGTAATCGTGCACACCGTAGCAGTGGCTTTTGATGCAATTTTAAAATGAAAATGGCGTCTCAATCATTATTGTGTGTATTGTATCCCAGCCGTCCTGATGAGCCCTATGTTGGACAAAAGGAGTCGTCGACAATAATAAAGTGTGACTCATATATTATTACATCTCTTCTTTACTTCCATTCGCAAGTTCTTACTGGTAATTACAGTTGGATCAAAAATTACACAAGAATTACCTATTTACAAAGGACTAGTATCGAAGTGGTTAATGGCGCTTTACAAGCACGATAGTAGACCAAGGAAAAGAAAAACTAATGGTTAATATTTGTTTCCCTTTTGCGCATTTCTCATACGTTATGGTTTCTGTAGCCTGCGAATCTCACCAAAGCCAGAAGGCCTACTACGTATGCTACAATTCCTGTAGCCTGTAAATTTTACCAAAGTCAAGAAGGCCTACTACGTATGCTACAATTCCTGTAGCCTATGAATCCTACCAAAGTCAAGAAGGCCTACTACTTACGTTACGGTTTCTGTAGCCTCTAAATTTTACCAAAGCCAAGAATGCCTACTACGTATGCTACAATTCTTGCAGCCTGTGAATCTCACCAAAGTCAGGAAAGCCTGTTAGATGATGTATGGTCAAGTCACACCAAATAAATCCACGAACTTTCCTAATCACCCGTGATTCACTGATGAGCAGCCTTTGTTAAATACTATTACTGTTAATTAATACATAGACCGTATAAGCTGCGGTTTTTAATGTTACCAGAGGGCTAATATTATTGATAAATTTCTACTACTAGTAGTAACCAAGAACGACCGGAACGGGTGGATGTTCGATCAAATTATTATGTTCTTGATATCATTTTATTTATTTTTGTAAAAGTTTTGTTTCAATAGAGTCTTTTAAGTGGCAGATCTACCATGGCAACCAATCTAGTGCAACTGCCTTCGAATTATTTTCACAGGGATTGGCTTGTAAGATAAGATCATTTCTGCAGATATGTATTTTGTTTTTGTCTCACAACTGGCGTTAATGCTTGTTTGTCACGATCTGCCAACTTAGTTTTTCGACCAGTTTTTCATGTGATGTATTTTTATTTTCCAATGTACATCCTGACATAACATTTTCCACAATTCCCTGGGAAACAATCATTGTTTTTGGTAGTCTTGTTACTAAGGTTCCAGATAGATTTTTATATATAATCATATCATTTGGAAACCTGACATAACATTTTCCACAATTACCTGGAAACAATCATTGTTTTTGGTAGTCTTGTTACTAAGGTTCCAGATAGATTTTTATATATAATCATATCATTTGGAAACCTGACAGAACTTTTTCCACAATTCCCTGGGAAACAATCATTGTTTTTGGTAGTCTTGTTACTAAGGTTCCAGATAGATTTTTATATATAATCATATCATTTGGAAACCTGACAGAACTTTTTCCACAATTCCCTGGGAAACAATCATTGTTTTTGGTAGTCTTGTTACTAAGGTTCCAGATAGATTTTTATATATAATCATATCATTTAGAAACCTAACATAACTTTTTCCACAATTCCCTGGGAAACAATAATTGTTTTTGGTAGTCTTGTTACTAAGGTTCCAGATAGATTTTTATATATAATCATATCATTTGGAAACCTGACATAACATTTTCCACAATTCCCTGGGAAACAATCATTGTTTTTGGTAGTCTTGTTACTAAGGTTCCAGATAAATTTTTATATATAATCATATCATTTGGAAACCTGACAGAACTTTTTAGCTTGAGATTTATAAAGCCTTTCTCTGAAAAACTACAACTATTTGTATGGAGACAAATTTCATGATATAGAATAACTGAATGTACAAGTAAATTATTATATGGCTACACTTTCCTCTTTCATAGACACTGAAACTTATAATTAAGGAGGTAAAAAGGTGCTCCTCAGTGGCTCAGCGGTAAGTCGGAAAACGTATATTGCTAAAAACCGGGTTTCGATACCCGTGTAGGGAAACGTACAGAAAGCCCATTGTGTAACTTTGTATTTAACAAAAAATATAAAATAAAAGCGAAAAATGTCAGGCATTTCCATCAACTATTATATATGCACATAGATTGTTTGTTTGTTATTAAACACAAAGCTACACAAAAGTCTATCTGTCCGCAGACATACCACTGTGCCACTGGGTAGCATGCACATAGAAATAATAACGCAATTAATTGAACGATATAAAATCAATACTAAATGAAATACTACATACAATTATTACTTTATATATTTCCAGTACTTTCAGGCTATTTGTAATTAGATAATAATGAAAGTATCTGTTGTCGAGGTTAACAACAAGATGGCCTATCAGTAAGTCATCTACTCCTGATGACATCAAAGTTTCAGAGAAGAGAAAATATAAGAAATTCCTATTATTTGACCATCACACAATCTGGAAACAAGTAATGAAAAATAGTTGTACACACAAAAAAAAACGAATATAATATACTTGTTGTATTATTAAATCCAAGTCAAACTTTTACGATGTTTAAGAATATAATTAATTTGCTTA
The DNA here is from genome assembly GCF_000517525.1 of Limulus polyphemus. Taxonomy (NCBI): domain Eukaryota; kingdom Metazoa; phylum Arthropoda; class Merostomata; order Xiphosura; family Limulidae; genus Limulus; species Limulus polyphemus. The sequence goes on from NW_013665745.1 coordinate 1,033,891, forward strand.
CACAGTTGACACAAACAGTCCAGAATAAATCATGGTTCTAAAGTTGTGTGCATGTTTTAATACAATCCATAATCAGTGCAACTAGCTCAGAATATACATTTAAAAAACTATTTTACACATTTAATACAATCGCAAATAACGTTTCTAAACTCGTAATATTTTAGCACAGTGCAATAAAAGGTGAAAAGTGGATACCCTTTTCTTGAACAAAGAAAATGCGTGACTGGTTAAGTACTTATGAAATATTTTTTTTAGCGATTCAATGGCTATTCGCATAAATAGGAAAATATGTTAAAAGCAATTAGATTCTGTCAATATTGTTCAACAATACCTATTTCATAACAGTTTCAAGGCATCAGAATAAAACTACACCAAATAATGTAAGTTCTATCATTCGTTTCTTTAGTTTTTAAATTCTGCACAAAATTGTTCCTGGATTCATCTTATAGCTTCGTCTCTGTTACTTGTTAATCCCAAACAGATAAATACCTATCAAACGCTGACACTACTAAAAGCTAGGCTTGAAATACTATCCGACGAGGGGAAAGCAAAGCGAATAAATTCTCAATTAGAACATGCTTTCTGGTAGGAAGGAAGCTGGGTAAGCTTTCGTACTCACATGCATGAAAAACATTTCTGATTACATATCATTCTAGCCTTCGGCATGGTTCTACGAAACGTCTCCACACGGGTTTTGTTATCAGCTTGCAAAAACCCTGTCCAAAAACATTGTAAGGTCACATTTCTCCTGCGTCTTTTCACAGTTTCGCAATGATACCGAATAGAAACGCAGTATTTATTTGATGTACCGTCTGGAAAATGCTCATTAAATTGTTCGTTTAGTTTGAATTTCGCGCAGATCTACTCGAGGGCTATCTGCGCTAGTTGTCTCTAATTTAATAGTGATAGACTAGAGGGAGAGCAGCTAGTCAAACCACCCACCGCCAACTCTTGGGCTACTCTTTTTGCCAACGAATAATGTGATTAACCATCATATTATAAAGCCCCCACGGCTGAAAGGGCGAGCATATTCGGTAAGGAGGATTCGAACCCGCGATCCGCAGATTGCGAGTCAAGCGCCTTAATCATCAGGCCATGCAAGGCCCATTCACTAAATAGAGGGATAAAAGAAAAATGTCCGGTGTGGAAATCAGAAAAAAATTAAAATATAATTAATTGTCACTGGTGAATGATGCGTGATAGTTTGAATGTACATTTTGTGTACGACCCTAGGTGATGTTAATATCAGTGTAAGACAAGAATTCCCTACGGTAGTCAATTCTTCTGTAATAAAATGACTCTAAAGTCATCCATCGGTGATTAAGCGGTAAGCTTTATGGCGAATAACTCTAGAATTCAGGGTTTGGTTGCCTCTGCGAACAAAGCGTAGCTAGCCCATTGTGCAACGTTTTGTTAGAGAAAGCATATACAGTAAAAGACTGAAAAGTCATTCCATCTTGCGATCAACTGCCTATCACTACAATGAAATGACTATCTTCACTAGCGGGGAAATAACATTTCACAACTGTATGAACGTTTGTTACGCCCATTGACAATATTGCGAATATATAGGATTTTTGTACTTAATTATGCATTTCTTCATGAATGTTCTTATTTAAAAAATCACACTTACTGGCATCAAAAATAATGTTTTATATTTCTTTTTCTAGATGACGACTTATTCATGGCGGAAAGAGGAAATGAGTGACTTTACTTTTCCTCGTGGCAAGGTTATTCGGTCCATATTAGACATTAGCTATGGAGTCAATCTATAGTACAATTATACCGTCATAGTTGATCTCAGGGTTATGCAATCCAAAAGTCCATCGTACTGGAGGTTAACTCTATAGTAAATACGTCGGCGCAAAAGGGAAGACTAAAGGAGACACGTGTAAATATTGGTAGTATAGGAGTGATTTTCAGCTAAGATAGTTTTATTGTTTTTTAACAGTGTGGTTGGACATTGGAATAGGCTGCCTTCAGAAGAGCTGGAATCAATCAATTTAAAGTAGTTTAAGGGAAGGCTTCACGAAGATTGGAATGAGTTTTTTGTTGTTTAATAGTTTGGTTTAGTGGACGAGACAGTTGATGGACCAGTTGTTGTTCTTAAATGTTATGTTACAATGGAATGACCCTCGCAATCAGTTTGTCACTGTCAATCTGTAATGATACTTCGACATCAAGCCCTATTGAAAATTAACCCAAATTGAGACATTTTCGCCTTCTGTCACACACACACACAAAGATAACAAGATAACGTGTATCTTTTTATACATAAAAATAACGTAAGATAGTTTATATAGTTAGGATATTTTATGTCCTAAAGCACACTAGATAATGTTGGAGAAGAGAAATTGGTATTTTAGTTACAAGTCGTCATTGTAACAACAACAAAAGAAAAAAAAATTGGTGACCAAACCCAAACTTAATCGAAGTACGAATGAATGTTTTGAACCTAGAATTAACTGTCAAATACACATGACCACATCGGTTTTTCAAACACATTTTTCTACACTATTTATGCACCAAAGTGCTTGTATACCTATGGTTACATGCTTCCTAATTACATAAGAGTCAAACAATAAACATGAGCAGAAAATAGAGTCAATATTACAATTACTTTTAATAACTACAGTTGAAGGATTTCTATGTTTTTAAATAGAAAAATGAACGATTTTACCAAATTGTTTTTGGTTATTTCTTCATGTTAAGTGTGGTAACAGGAAAAAAAAATCATTAAATTACTCAATATGATGCAATTTGTGGTTCCCAATTTTAATGAACGTTAATTTGAGAATTAATTTATTTTCTATGCAGGTGAATTATACATATATTATTCATGAACATGTCTAAGGATCTTTTGTAACTGGTAATTTAATGTTAATCTATTCCTAATGTTCTTCATTTTTGTATATATCTATTTTAGATATGAAACTATGCAGACCAAATTTGATCAACGAATTTGCATGATGCATGATTTTCAAATGCGTTTATGAATAAACAACAACAACAACAAAATAAAAACATTAAAAAACAGTAGATAATCAACCGAACGAATACGGTGTTGTAGTTCTCCGGTGAATCAACGGTAAATTTACAGACTTACAACAGTAAAATCCGGAGTTCGATTCCCCATGGTAGACCAAACGTAGACAACCAATTGTGTAACAACAACAACTTTCGAATATTTATTCGCACAGAATGAGAGCAGCATTATTTATACTCATTTTGAGGTTAAATTGGACGTATAAAAGATCTAATGAATTATAAAGCTTTCTATATAATTTCATTTGCAGAAAATAACTATTTTGTATATATGAAATAGTAAATTATTTAAGCATTAAGAGCACTCGTGAGGTGCAATCACTAAGCATACTTCAAAGAGGACGACTGTCATCGTGAGGTGCAACACTAATCATACTTCAAAGAGGATATTGTTATTCGTGAGGTGCAACACTAATCATACTCCAAAGACGACGATTGTCATCGTGAGGTGCAATCACTAATCATACTTCAAAGAGGACGATTGTCATTCGTGAGGTGCAATCACTTATATATTTATATATTTTTTCATCAATGCAACAAAGATATTTGTAATATCGATGAGAAATGGAAAATAAAATATTTTCATTTTGGGACGCCTTATGTGTAAGATATATTGGATTAGGGACGGCTGGCGCAAATAGCCCTCGAGTAGTTTGGGCGAAATTCAACATACAAAAAATACATATTGTAACGAACTTGTTGTTATGTATTTATTTTATTATGAATGTCGTTTAGATTAAGTTTACATTTAAAATCATGCATAGCTTGAAGTGTTAGATATGTATTGCGAAATTCCCGCCTATTCTCCAAAGTTGTAGGAGATTCTCGAGAGTAAGAATCAACAATATATCTATATAAGTAAACGTTTAAAAGTAGCTCAGTATTGTTATGTAATGTGAATTTTCTAGAAAACCTTCCCACGCCTATAAATACAACCAACGCACCGCGTTGTCTATTAGTAGTTCGCTATAATCAGTGGACTATAATCTTCGAAAGCTATAACTGTGATTGTTATAACGCCTATCAATCGGAAAGCTTCAAATATTTGACCAGGAATATTTACAAAGTTCGAACATTACAAACTATTTAACTTCAGTAGATTCTCATCGGACATCAGAATTTTTACGAAAACATTACCTAACTTCAATGGTGGAAAAATCGGCGTGTGATCAGCGAGAAGGACAAAGCTAGCTAGCTTCCCGTTAAGTGAAATATATCTCCGTCAACTCGTAATAAACTCGCTCATCGTGAACCCTCGATAAGATATCAAGGAAGTTCCAAACTAGAAAGAAAACTTTATATTGTTTTTAAGTTTGTGAAATTTTTGTTTATAAATCATTGTTTGTAATGACTATTTGTAATAACCGTTATTGTGAATTGTGTTGTTGTGTTTATATTAAAACATATTTGTGTTAAAAAAGAAAACTGTGTATCAATCTTGTTGGCAAATATTGCAAACTGACTATATATACCGGCATATATTTAAATACTAAATCCAAAGTATAATTTAAATACTAAATTTAAATTATCAGTTAAATCGGCTTCGGACTATTCGAAATTATAATACGTAACAATATACAAACATTTAATTTCTACGAAGTCCATCATATATACACTCAATAATCTAGGCTTATTAATAAAATTCACCTGTTATAGACCTGCGCTTATACATAATTTAACTATTTAGACCATATCAGTCACATGGGACCTAAAATTAATCCACAGGATACTACTTGTTCTGGTCAGTCATAAAGAGGGTTTGTTGTTAAGCACAAAGCTACACAAAGGGCTATCTGTGCTCTGCCCACCACAGGTATCGAAACCCAGTTTCTAGCGTTGTAAGTCCGCAGACATACCGCTGTGCCACTGGGGGGCCATAAAGAGGGAAGCGTTATGAATAATACACAAAGGTTGAGTTCTAGGACGGAGCTGGGCTTCAAAGCTACGAGATCTTGCATATCATGGTTTTTCTTTGTTTGCATACAAATGTATTTGAGTTTTTTTCTATTAAATTTTTGTATGTGAATAATACGTAATTCCTTCATCTTTAATATGTAGATAAAGTAATTGATTATTACATGATTTGTAACTCTTACTTTTTTTTATTGAATGCTCCTTTTTATTGGAAAGAAATATATTATTATTATGGACAAAATAAACAGTGAGAAAATAAAGTGTACAATAAACTATACGTCGATTGTCTAAATTGTTTTAGCCTCTTTTTATTTAACAACTAGTAACTCATTTCCTAGATTGTCTAATGATCTTTGTATTTGGTTTTTAAAACTTATTCTAAAAATTCCTGCTCATTACAAGGATTAAGACGTATGACTTAAAGAAAATTTCAAAGTGGGAATGTATATGATACTTAGTTCATCATGATGGAACTTCTGGCAGTGTTTATACTTAGTTCATCATGATGGAACTTCTGGCAGTGTTTATACTTAGTTCATCATGATGGAACTTCTGGCAGTGTTTATAAAAGGTCTTCTGCCACTAGCATTATGGACAACACTTGTAACTATATTTGGCTCATTCATTGTTAGTATTTATGAAATTCTATCACTGTGGACAACATTTGTGAGTATGTTTGGATCACACAATATTGGCCATCTTTGGGCCATGCAGTATTGGTGTTAATAAAGATCTATTGTCTATTATGGACAACGCTTGTGACAGTCTTTGAATCATGTTGTATTGGTGTATATAAAGACTTATTCGTTACTACCGCTATGAACAATGGAAATGACTATTTTTGAATCATTGTATTTATAAAGACCTGTTGTTGCTACCACTATGGATAACGCTTGTGGCTATCTGTCGATGATTCATTGTTGGTGTTAATAAATACCTATTGTTCTTACCATTATGAACAACGGTTGTGACTATCTATGAATTATGCATTGCTGGTATTTATAAATGCCTATTGGTAATATCACTATGGACACTACTTTCAACTATGTTTAGATCACGCTTTAGTACGATGGCTAATGGCTTATGATTATTCAAACTGCACAACTATACGCTGAAATAATCGCTGCATGAATTAAATTTTGTGATCAAACATATAGGAACGCCAAGATGGGAACACTTATGGTGTATGCAAAAAAATATTAAGCACAAAGCTACACATTGGGCTATCTGTGCTCTGCCCACCACGGGTATCGAAACCCGAATTCTAGCGTTGTAAGTCCGCTTCTTACTTACCTGCATTATTCAACTAATGGTAATTCGCTTATCTGTAACTCTAATAATATCACAACAGTGATACCATGCTGATACGAATATTGTCTTGGTGATTGTACAATAGCACACTGAAAAAAACATTGGCCCATATTCCAAAATAGAAGGAGAAACCTATAGTGAATTTTCTGGGGCCAAATTACATGGCGGCTTAATATATCGAGGATATTTCATTCCACCAAACACAATTAACCTTACATTTTTATGTTTATCTCCACATGATTAAATATAAATCTGTGAAATCACGCGGTAGTCTTTAGTTTAGTGGTTCTGTTTAGTACTGATAAATGTTATGTGCTAAAAGTGCTTTAAAACAGTTACTTTGGAAACTATTAGAATTTTATTATCGTTGAAAGTCTAGAATTTCCTAGAACAAATTAAACAATTATTTCGTCTAGCTCGTGCTACTTTATATCTTGCTATACTGATTACAGCTGCTAATTGAATAAAACTGACAAACTAATGTTTCCGTGTTTTGCAATCATTAATCTCATTGGTACATATAAGATTTGAATTTCAAAGTCCAACTTTAATTACATGAGTAAGATGAAATACAAAATGAGCTACTAGAAGAGTTTCGTATTTTACAATTGTTGAAGCAACTTCTCACATTAACTTGTAGCTTGTAAATATATTAGAAGTACTGGTTACGCCAAAAGAATTATGAACAGAAATGGCTCGAAGGAATTACATGTCAAATAGCAGCCAATGTTATAATTTTCCATTAGATTAAAATTCTTTACTAATAATTTTTATATAATATCTAACTCCAGGATTTTGAAAACAATTTAGGATATCAGGAATATCATTAATATAAATTAGAACAAAAGAACAAGCATATCAGGAATTATCAAAAACTGAGTGTAACAAATTAGATTACTGCTTACTGTTATGTTGCTCTACCGGTATATGTTAATTAAATTTAAAAAAATAGGAATTAAACAATTAAACTTAGAAAACAAAAGCAGCTTAGAAATTATCATAACATTTACACTGAAGTTTGGACTCGCATCCAATCTTATTGCTTAAAATCACTTTGTTTGACATTTCAGTTTTAACATTATTATTTTTCATAAGTATATATTTTTATGGAAGATTATTAGCTATGTCACTGTGTATATTATTCGTCAATATTAGTGTTTTTACTTATGTCAGCGTAAAAAACGTGCTACTGACTGAATTATTCATAGCCGAATAATTCAAAGGTTTTTAAAAGGATCGGCCCGGCATGGCCAGGTGGTTAGGGCGCTCGACTCGCAATCTGAAGGTCGCGGGTTCGAATCCCCGTTCCACCAAACATGCTCGCCCTTTCAGCCGTGAATGGGTTATAATGTGACGGTGAATCCCACTATTCGTTGGTAAAAGAGTAGCCCAAGAGTTGGCGGTGTGTGGTGATGACTTACTGCCTTCCCTCTAGTCTTACACTAAATTGGAGACGGCTAGCGCAGATAGCCTTCGTGTAGCTTTGCGCGAAATTCAAAACAAACTAAAAGGATCAACTTAGTAAAACACGTTTACTTCCGTACACATAAAACTCTTTACCCTTTTAAGTTGTTGAACGGTAAACCTCTTTGTTATCTAGTTTCCTACTATTTATTATATTTGAAAGAAATGGAGAACTACGCTATTAAACTTTAAGTTTAAAACTGTAAGTAACACATGCTACTGCCTAGTCATGCATGCACATATATCCCGTGAGGCTACTTTGATTAAAATCTAGACTGTGCTTATTATTTAGAATTAAATGATTTAAATACACACAAAAATACATATTTATATCAAACCTCTTTTATTCGACAAACCGGGTTTCGATACCCGTGGTGGGCAGAGCACAGATAGCCCATTGTGTAGCTTTGTGCTTAATTCCAAACAAATTTTATTTGACATCTTTGATAACTTATTCAGAGAAAAGTATGTCATAATTACAGTTAGTATAATGTATGAGATATCAAGTATTGTATCTTAATAATGATCTTATTTTAGTTTTTTTTAGCATAATAGGTAGAGAAAGAGCTTGATGGATTAATTGTTTGATTGTTGTTAGACACATAATGGGTTATCTGTGTACCACCACGCTTATCGAAACTCGAAATTTAGTGTCATAAGCCTGCAGACTAACTGCTGAACAACTTGAGGGTAGGTTGATTAAACATGGCTCTTATTTAATCTTTGATAGCTTGTTTAGGCAGAGTATTCATAAGTTTCAAATGGACAGCAACTGGCTGTTGTAGAAACCCACAACTGTAGTGGACGACGTTTCGAATGTCTTCCGTCGGCCTCTACATTTGTTGGTTTCTATAACAGGCAGTTGCTGTCCATTTGAAACTTAGATTCATTCACGTGGCTCTTATTACTTAATAAAAATCAAACTGGTGAACTTTGTTAAGATATAAATTACATATTTTGGACCTTTGCAACCGATACAATTAAGGTGCTTTGTAAAGTACTGTAATCAAACTGATTCATCTTATTGCAATAAAATAAAATAAATTTTGGCTACCTTAAATAACACAACTTTGTGTTTATCAGCACTAGAAGAAGAATTTTGAAGAACGTTTACGCGCTAGTACTTATATTACAAACTTTTTAAGGTACCTCAATAAGTAGCTAATAATAATAATGTAAGCTTGGGGTTAGAATAAACAAAAATCTATTTACCGACACCAGAATTATTTCGTCCAGATTTCTCTCTTTGTATTATAATACTACTTAATTATCAAACAATTATACATTCTTTAGCCAAACAATTTCGAGAATGCTTCAAGCTTTTAAATTTTCTGAATGTGTTCAGAGGCTAGGATCAAGACATACGGTAGTGTGTTGTGCGGCCAAAACACCTTGTAGGATTTGTTTGTTTTTGAATTTCGCGCAAAGCTACACGAAGGCTATCTGTTCTAGCCGTCCCTAATTTAGCAGTGTAAGACTAGTGGGAAGGCAGCTAGTCATCACCACCCACCGCCAACTCTTGGGCTACTCTTTTACCATCGAATAGTGGGATTGACCGTCACATTATAAC
>NW_013665745.1:1043880-1048018 GCF_000517525.1 Limulus polyphemus
CCCCCACGGCTGAAAGGGCGAGCATGTTAGGTGGGACGGGGATTCGAACCCGCGACTCGCAGACTGCGTGTCGAGCGCCCTAACCACCTGGCCATTCCGGGCCACCTTGTAGGACACACTGTGTTTTGCTAATAGGAGTGACAGTTTAGCGATTTTCCACCTTCTGTAAATTAGAGTGTAGTAGCCCAAACTACCAAATATTTTTTATCGGATATGCTCCACTAGAAACGTACTTCACGTACCAAATTTCAAGGCTATTCATTAAGAAATACACGAGATATAAAATCTACGGAAATATTATTTGATAGAAAAAATTCATGGATTTTTTTTCAAATTTGGTACACTTATAGATCTTTAAAACCTACAATTAGGCGTAAAATTTGGTTTAGATATAAGTCACATGTGCATAGTTATTCAACAAAAACCACTCAAATTATTGCGCACGTTTACGCCAAACGTCACGTTAACTATCGGTCTGAAATTTTTACTACAGCTTTATCTAAAAGTAAAATTAGACCATTTATAGTTTTTGTCATTCGGCTTAAGGACGGCTGATTTAGAGCAGCAGAACTATAGGATGAAAGAACGTGCAGATAGATACATAAGTATCTGCTAGGCAAAGCAAACTAAATTATCGGTTTCTAGCTCAAGTTTTCAAAAGAATCGTACGGGTGAACGGTTATTATTCATTATTCATTGCCAATTTTTCCGCACAAATTTACTACTTTTTAAGTAATTCTCCCAATTAAAGAGCGTTTAGCGTCACGGGATATTAGCTTAAGCAATTAGTATAAATAATTATGCTTGATACAGCTGTACACTGTACCGAGTGCATGCGGGTGATGACAAGAAACTATTAATCTAGATTCCATGGCGTTACTATAAAGGAAGCTATTAACACTGTTTTAAAGAGAAAAAACTACTACGATGTATTTTAAAGGATCTGGTTGATTCTGTAAAGTAAAAACTATAGGTCTGTTCTGAATAATAGGGTTGCTATCCTAAAGCTAATATTAGTTACTATCGAATGTCAGTTTCTTACTTGCTGTGATTTGTTGGTGTTTATTACAAAAAGTCATGATATCTAAATCTAATTAAAAACACCTTAGGTGTGGAAAAAAAGGTGCGGCCAAAAAAAGATTGAGAATGCGAATTAAAGGAATTAAACCAAAATTGATAGTCAAATTGGTAACATTGATAAAACTTTTACAGCAAATATTCATTCATTAGTTAGCTAGTCCGCGCATTTTGTTTTACTCATCATCATGCCTCAAGTTGTACAAAAAATGCGGTCTGGCTAACTAATATTTTAGAATTTTTATATCATTGGTTAAAAATCGTAAAATATCTCCAAACAAAGTGGTAAAATTTTAAATTTCACGATAACCTCCTAGATAGTAGTTCTCAAATTAACTTAAATGTTTGTTCATCTTAAAAAAAATGACTGTAAAGTAGAATAAATCGTCATACGTTGTCATTGTTTAAGTTATTTTGCACAAGTTACGACGAACTCTTTGTATTTACGTCATTGTGTTTCAAGCAAATCTTCAATTCCGAAAATAGCAAGGCAATGGCACTGTGTTTAGCGTGCCAGGACTGTTTAGCGTTTAGCAAGGATTTATGGTTTGCGAAAATTCTAAAACAAACAACCCATTTGTAAGAAATAAGCCAGTCATATCTCGTGTAAAATGAAAATCATTGACTGTTGTTTTTCTACTCGAAACATGGTGTGCTCAGACACTTAATGGGCAGCACTTGGTTTAGTGGTCAGCGTGACCGATCTGTGTATCTGAGGGTTCATAACTCAAGTCCTGTTGACTCATAATGAGCTCTATATTCTTGGGCTATTGGCGCTCTATAACAGGGGCAGTGAAATTGCATTCTTTAGCCAAAAAAAGAAGAAGAAAGAGTAGCCCATGAGTTGGTAGAGGGCGCTATTGATAAGATCTCTTCCCTTCGTCTATAACTAGCACTTGCGTAACTTTGAGCGAAACTTCTAATCATATATCGTTAAGACTATGGAAAGTGTTTCGCGAAAATAATCAGATTGGCTGTTTTCGAAGCCCTGATTACAAAATGTATTATAAAGGCGTGTTTCAATTAATATCATCTGGCATTACTAGACAAAGAAGCGACACGGAATTTAAACATCATCTTTGTTACAAAAACTGCTTGCAGTGTGCATAGTGATCAGTAGTAAAAGCGAAAAACAATTTTAGGAATATCCCAATCCCAGAATTCAAGTAAAAGCGTAAACATTCCAGGCAAATGAGTAATTATTTTAAACGTTAAGGACCTTGCAGCATTCGTTTGATGTTTAGCCAAGATTAGGGCTCATTATAATATATATTTCATGTGCCTTTTTTATGTAAGACAGTGATACAAAATATACAGGAATTACATGTAACTTAATCAAAGTTTGAATACATATTTCAAGGCATTCGCATAGTTAAACGTCAGCACGTTTAAACTCTAAAATGTTTAGTTATTTTAGATACAGCTGTACAATTCAAATAATTTTCTATTGGGCAGGTGCTCTTATTTACACGCACTTTGTTCCACACTATTGCTATTGTTCTTTTGTTCGTTTTTAATTTATTTAAATTTAAACTTTATTTCTTACTAAGCAATACCATCCCAAACTTTCAAAGTTTTTTTGGATACGGAATTTATAAACAATTTTTTTTTGTAAATATACACCCTTAGTTGTATCTTTGAATACGTTATCGTTTTTGAGAGTTTGAATATATTTGAGCAAACACGAGATGATTATTATTCTATGTTAACCAAACGTTGTCTCTAAGAAGTGTAATAAAGTATGCAACAACAAGGATGTACTGTAGGCATTTTTATTTCATATATCATCATATAAAAGTAATTGTTGTTAACGTAATATCTAGTGCTAAATCTGATTGACATTACTTGCCATATCTAACGGATTAAAAATAAATTATTGTATTGTTTTTCTTAAGCAACTACAAAAGTCAAAAATATTTTTAATTATTTTACTTTTCTTCAGATATAATAGGTTATCAGTGAAATAGCTTAATACGTTACATAGTTGTATATATATGTATTGTCTTATGGAGTTGATTTATATGGAATAAATATAAAATAATACAGAAAAAATAAATTGTAGTCGGACATTTTGATTAATAAAAGTCAGCCAGTAACTTAACTAAACATATTTTTTTTAATATGTGTTCATAATATACTTGAGAAAAATATTTAAAGGGCAAAATCAATATGTTTTTGTTTGTTGATAGTTTTGGAAATGCCCTTTATTGAGACTCTATTATCTTGTACCTTGTTGCCATGTTTACTTAATTTTATAATGGAATAGTTTAAAAAGTATACTCAATCTAAACCTGGAAGATTTTTTTCGAAAAATCCTGATAGACTTACATTAAAAGTAATTGGACGTAAATACCTGATAAACTTACATAAAAAGTAAGTGGACGTAAATATCTGATAGACTTACGTAAAAAGCAATTAGGCGTAAATACCTGATAAATTTACAATTTACGTCCACTTACTTTTTATGTAAGTCTATCAGGTATTTACGTCCACTTACTTTTTATGTAAGTCTATCAGGTATTTACGCCCACTTACTTTTTATGTAAATCTATCAGGTATTTACGTCCACTTACTTTTTACGTAAATCTATCAGGTGTTTACGTCCACTTACTTTTTATGTAAATCTATCAGATGTGTACATCCATTTACTTTTTATGTAATGCTAGTTTTGTATGTAGCATGCCGCTAGTTTCCTATGACCAAGAACAGCCCTTAACAATGCCTACCTACAATTAGATAGAATTACAAACATAAAGAGAAAAAAACTAGTGTTACAATTTCTTAACTGCTGCCTTAATTAGCGTTACAATTTCTTAACTGCCGCATTAATGAACGCTACAATTTCTTAACTGCTGCCTTAATTAGTGTTACAGTTTCTTAAATGCTGCTTCAATTAGTGTTACAATTTCTTAACTGCTGCCTTAATTAGTGTTACAGTTTCTTAAATGCTGCTTTAATTAGTGTTACAATTTCTTAACTGCTGCCTTAATTAGTGTTACAGTTTCTTAAATGCTGCTTTAATTAGTGTTACAATTTCTTAACTGCTGCCTTAATTAGTGTT
>NW_013665745.1:1048936-1054190 GCF_000517525.1 Limulus polyphemus
AACCTTATTTATTTCATATACAACATTTTATTAAATTAGTGAAGTCAGAATGATATGGTGGTATTGCTCCAAACAATATTTTTCCTAGAAAACATGACATTTGCTAGTGGTCTGATTGCTCAAATTAACTGTAGCTAAAGTGTAGGAAAGCATTTGCTTAACCCTTCGTTTGTGGTTTGTGTAAATCTGCCTAACACCCCATACGGGCCATTCAAAATGTTACGCGCAAAATTATTTCATCATATGACGTTAACCACAGTTGAAGGGTTAAAAGGTGCGCACTTTTCGTTAAATTCACAGGATCTGTTCAACTTTGTCATTAAATGAAGTGGAAAAAAAACAAACAAAACATTCCATACTTAGATTGTTTCCAGCAAATACAAAGCGTAATTTTATTGAGCACATCTGTTCAGGGCTCAATATTAATGATTTTACACTTACCTTAATCATCTAACGTAGTTACTACTAAGTAAACATCAAAATATATGTTAAGTCATCACAATTATTAAAATATTTCCTCACATACTGTTGACAATTATATTGCAAACAAATTTCAAATACACTTGATATAACCAAGGATAGTTGAACATACAGATAAAACTAACAGTGTATATTTATTTTTGTTAAGGCAACTTAAGAGGTTTCTTGTAATATCTTTTGATATTCCTAAGATGAAAATAATCTTTTTAATTAATAACCTTTTTTTTAATTATGCAAAATTTTGACATAAATTTTCGATTTCTAAATTAAATGAACATAAAAGAAACATTTTTTGTATGTAGCATGCCGCTAGTTTCCTATGACCAAGAACAGCCCTTAAGAAGGCCTACCTACAATTAGATAGAATTACAAACATAAAGAGAAAAAAACTAGTGTTACAATTTCTTAACTGCTGCCTTAATTAGTGTTACAATTCCTTAAAAGCTGCCTCAATTAGTGTTACAATTTCTTAAATGTTGTCTTAATTAGTGTTACAATTTCTTAACTGCTGTCTTAATTAGTGTTACAATTTCTTAACTGCTGCCTTAATTAGAGTTACAATTCCTTAACAGCTGCCTTAATTAGTGTTACAATTTCTTAAATGCTGTTTAATTAGTGTTACAATTTCTTAACTGCTGCCTTAATTAGTGTTACAATTTCTTAACTGCTGCCTTAATTAGTGTTACAATTTCTTAACTGCTGCTTAATTAGAGTTACAATTCCTTAACAGCTGCCTTAATTAGAGTTACAATTCCTTAACAGCTGCCTTAATTAGTGTTACAATTTCTTAACTGCTGCCTTAATTAGAGTTACAATTTCTTAACTGCTGCCTTGATTAGAGACAATTTCTTAATTGCTGCTTTAATTAATATTAAAAGTTCATAACTACCGCATTAACAATCGGAAAGAAACATACTTTTAGTAGTGTTTACAATTAATTCTATATGTGTCACTGTCCTACCACCTTTTCAGTATAAAACCCACTGCAAACAAATATCAGTTTGAATTAACAAAAGTTAGTGAGTTTTTAACTTGCATGTTGTTTTTATGCAAGTCACAGCACTTGAGTAACGATTACAGTATACACGTTTTGATGAATCTGTTTTTGTAAACTTATGAGCCTAAATTAATAACCAAAAATTACTCATTATATTTTGTTTAAACTCATAGGCGAAATCAGTTTCATACAAATGAAATCTAGAGGATAACGATATTCACGTTAAATCTATTTGATAATTGTTAATGGATCTATCCAGAGATAGATATTTTTGGACATCTAAATCAAAGTTCGTATAATGCTTATATGTTAGTTTTACCAACTTAATATAGTATTTTTGTGTTTGACAGCATCTCCTACAGAATATTTCGAGTGCAGTGATATCACTATATCGTTAAACAAACATAGGAAAATATGGTATACGTTGAATTTAAACATCTCTCTAAGTCACTAAAATAAAGTCCGACAATCTGCCTTTTTAAATACTAAAAAATCGTTTTTACTAATGTATAGTGTTCAATTTGTAGTTTTAAAGGTGGTAGTTTACACAGTTTTGCTCATAGAATTGCCAGCAAAACTAACAAACGTAAAACAGAATGTCAGTAAAAACGTTATAAAATTAATTTCAGAAAATTACTGAAGAAAAAGACTGTTAGGTAAGTTGTAAATAATACATTTCTTAACATAACACTTCGATAGTTCTTGCATTTTAAAACTAATGTAGAAAAGAAGCGGAGATATGCATTGGAATATCGTTAGTGACTTTCTCATCAAAGACCAAATTTTCTAGCTTTTTAAATCTTCAAAGTGTACTTTTCCGAAAAAGTTAAATACATACGATGTTACAAGAAACACGAATACATAAGGAATTTAACTGAAACTTTTCTTGTTTTACTTTAAGAGTAAAAAAATAATAATTCACAAACTGCAGTATCAGTTTGTGACTGTAACAGAATTGCCTCAAACTTAAAATCAACTAAATTATTTCCAAATATAAAAGACCAATAAGAAAAATAAAATAACTTAATTACATGTGTAGATTAAACTATGATATAGTACCTAGATTAACCGAAAAGCTATTTAAATGCAAACATAAGCCTTACAAAATTGTTAATATATAAAAATTATGGTTCAATATAATGATACATATATAAAATAACGCTATTAGTCGAAATTACCTATCACCTATTTACATATAATTTGGTTGGATTTCATAAATTGTAATTGAAATTACTGGAAATAATACGAACAGCAGCAGAGATTGGCAGGGAGGGACTTTGCTAAGCCACTGAAGCTCATAAACGAAAGGTACTTCAATCTTACAGGATAATAAAGATCTCAGATTCCTTTCTTTAGTGATTACATTTGAATAGTTCGTGCGATTACAAACTGTTATTGCTCTGATATCTTGGAAGATACAGATGGTGACTTCACTGTAACAAGACACATACTTGAACTGTAAAAACTGCCCAACAAACTACAATGAAAATAAACTATGAAATAGGATTCAAACTATAAAATCCTTCACATTGTTATGTCAACATGAAGCTAAAATCTTGAGTTTTAGAACAATATCAGATTTTGTTTAATCAACTTGATTCTACGAAATGAAACTACTGTGCGGTTAAATCGTTGTAATTGCTTTACAGGCTCACTATTAATATATTCTTGAATCTGCTCATAAACGGAAAGGTTAAAGGTTAAAGTTAAAGAAAGGTTATCTGGAAACTTCTACAAACTTTATAGTAGTGAAAGAGTTCAACGTTATACTTTTATGAAAGTCTATTTTACAAATATTAGTTGTTAGTTGCAGAAATATACTACTACTTCTAGTCTCTTACTAAGTGACTATTAGGTTAAGAATTAGGTTAAGAGAGTTTAACCATGAGCCAGCTAGGTTGGTCGGTACCACTTTTTGGGGCAAAATGTCACTATAGAGTTTTGTTCTTTATGCCGAATGAAAAAAAAAATGCCCGATAGTCTTGCCAACACGGCAGTTTTCAGCCTGTATGAACTGAAAATTTTTCATTACAAAACGTTATTGAAATAATAAAATTTTCTATATATGGATTATAGTTATCTGTATTATAGAGCCGATATTTTTCATAAAATGTGAATAAAATCAACAAACTGTTATTAAAAAAAAAGGTGAAAGATGTCATGTTTCCCTATTTACATCATAATTTTAAAATAATTATAACGTAATAAGACATTAAACGGCAAAACGTATGTGTGGAAACAAATGTCCTTTGTGTGACATG
The DNA here is from genome assembly GCF_000517525.1 of Limulus polyphemus. NCBI lineage: Eukaryota > Metazoa > Arthropoda > Merostomata > Xiphosura > Limulidae > Limulus > Limulus polyphemus. The sequence goes on from NW_013665745.1 coordinate 1,052,675, forward strand.
GTTACACTACATTTTCATATAAACGGATCTACTTATAACGAAAAATGTGGTTGTTACAATAGGTTTCACATGTTTGCATAGGTATATACAAATCAATCAGAAGATGTGTGTACTTAGCATCGAACGTAGTAGAATACAAAGTAGTATTCATATTTTAGAGGTTTTTTGTACCTATAAAGTGTGCATCTAGTGTCTTCGGTACAACTGTTGTGCTTAAATACAGTACACGAACACGCGTACAATGAAGAACTTGTGAATACTTTGTCAAGATGTAGGAGTGACGTAATCCTTTGTTCAAAGGAAATTACAGTATCGGGAAATAGTGCGTGACAAAGGTTATTACAGTGAGCACGAAAGACAACGAAAATTTGTTTCGAAGGTAAAACGAGATTTAAAACATCATTGCTATAAAGGGAGCGATCTGTACCGTATTGTAGCTCAAGCGCTAGTACATTCGTACATTTGCAGGTATTATCTAAATTTATCAAGATGATCCAATTTTTTCAAGTCGAAACGGCATTTTCAGATAATCAAAATATTCAACTCCCAATAGAAGCACGTTTTCTTAAGATATCCAATACTTAATGTATTTTTAAACAAACTCCTCGCGGTAGACGGAGCGCAAATATATCATTGTGTAGCTTTGAGCTAAAAAAAAAACAACTTAAGAATTGTATTCCTAAATATCAAGTGTTCTTAAATATAATAGAGGCATCCCAAACTGACATTGGAATAGTTTAGTTAAAACGGCTAAACTGGATAAAAAATACGATTTAGACGCTATATTTACTTATCGAAACGAATTATATTTTCACTCCTGTACTTTTCCATATTTTACCATTACAGATAAAAGTTTTTTCTTCTGATATTTATTAAATTGAACATCTATGTATTACTTATAAATGAGCAACTTTAGTTGTAAAACAAATCGGCCTAATAATAACCCTTAAGTTTCATCATCATGACCATGAAGTCTTACCTAAGGCTTCAGGGGAATAAAGTCAAGGATACTAAAAATTGGTTGGATATATTTGAGTGATTAATATTTAATTTGACCACTAGGATGTAGCTTGTCTATTTCAAAGGGCTATTTACATATAGCCGACCATGAAAATGAACTGACAGACTAGGGGTAAGGCAGCTAGTCAACAACAACGCTTGGACCACTTACGTCAGACCGAATAGCGGGATTTGACTATTACTCTTATAGTGCACCTACGGTCCCAAAATATGGACCGTATTTTTGAGACAACTGATCGTGAACCATAAACCCTTAGATTCACAGTCCGAGAACGCTAACGGACCGGCCACGCTTGGCACAGGATTAGCGTGAAACATATTTACTCATGTCAGAAAACAGAGTTAATACCGTGGCTGGTTGGGAACTGCAGTTTCACGCTCAGCCAACTCTCAACAGCTTGGCTAATTATAGTCCAGAAAATGTTATCCAAGGTAGATTTCTATGTGTTTAGATGTTGGGGACATCTTACGGTGATTTTCCTTCGTACACACACAT
>NW_013665746.1:0-11511 GCF_000517525.1 Limulus polyphemus
GAAATATTTTGAAAAATAATTTTTTAATGTTTTTTTTTTAAATTTAACTTATTTATTATACATGTAAAACGTATAAAAGTAGCCTTTTACTCTTCAACAAATCACACTGACTTGAGATGAACTGTCCTAGATGGCAAGAAATTTATAATTATCAGCTTAGTATATGGATTTAGGAAAATCAAAATCTTTGAAGCTGGCTGAACGTTAGAAGATATTACTGGGTTTAGGATCAAAAGAGAAAACAGCTAATCTGGTTAATAAGCAACTTTATTATTTAGTGACTTTTCTTTAGTACAACAAAAATATAGTTTTAATAGTTTCATTTTGTCAATATACAAATATGAAACAGCAATATTTAGTCACACAACAAATATGAAGTAATTTATCAATTTCATAGTGTGTAAAATCTAAAGAATTGAAATATAAAACAAATACACTTGTAAATACTTAAATCATGTCAGACTGAAATATCAACATTTGTTTGAAAACTTGCATGATTTGTCAACTGACAGATGTTAAACATGAATTATAATTTTTCATACTTTTTACATGAGTTGCTTCTGTCACTGACAACATTTTTTTTATATAACATTCATAAACTGGATTTACTAAGACATTAAAGAACAGTTTTAATGTTCTGTTGAGGCTTAAGAGATTTGCAGTGTCTTTAGAGAACACTAAAATATTCATTTACTATACTCTCTAAGAACCAAATTTTTCATTGGAAAAAACAAATATTATTAAAGAAAGAAAATATTGCGAGTGATCAAATTATTAGAATAATAATATATAATTCTCCTTCTTGACTATTCAGAAAAAAATCTTATTTCATTTTACTATATAATTACAATGATCAGCAAATATTAATTTATTCTTGCTACGTGGATTGTCTACACTCTTGTTTATATTTTATATACTGTTAATAGCTTAGATTATAGTTCCATATTAAAAAAATATCTTATAGAAAAAATTAGCCTCAAATAACTATATAATATCTGAAATATTTTCGGTTGAAACATTAAACATTCATACCCAAGATATATTACTTGAAGGCACTGAAATATTTGTAGTAAGTTGTTTACCTATAATTCCACATATTATGCTAATAGCAGATGATGAGAATGCACTATGTGTATATAAACATGTGTAATAATTTTACATTCGTATCTATTTATTATCACATTGATCATTTTGAAATAATATTCTGTAATAAGGCATTATCAAATGAAGCAGATTCAACATTTTTCTTGGTACATTTCTTATTTACTGCATTCCATTGGTTTGGTTATTTAATATACAATATCTCTAAATGCAACAAAAATAAAGTTCTTAATGGATACCATATATAAAGTAATTATAAAATGTTAGAAATAAAGTTGATAGAAACTAAATTTTCTTCTAGTTTCATAGATTTACCTGAGCCACACAAAAGGATGTTTTATACTGTCACCTAAAACTTTAAAAGTGATGAAATCTTTATTTAAAACTTGAGCATTATGTATAAAAAAAATTAAAGATTCAAAATGAATATACACACAATTAAAATTCTTTCATCTAAATATAAAACACTCATTCTGTTAATAAATATTCTTTAAAATAAACTTTATGTTAGATAACAGCATCATAGTACAACAGCAAGTTTACAGTCTGGTATCAACTATTAGAATTATAATTTAACAATAATAATTCTAACTGAGAATTACTGTTTTACATATGATACACAAACAAAATGTGATTTCAAAATAATTTATAGTCCTAACTTCATTAACAGCTTTATGAGACCGATCCTAAAACAATACTATTAATTCCCATTAAAACCTAAATAATGTAATAATAATGTACTAGCTAAACTGACATTCCTCCTAAGATGATATATGATGATTAACAGCTGTTAATTTTTAAAACAGACCCTCTATTTTTACACACAGTAATAAGACTACAAATATATCTAAGCTGCACAAGTTATTGTTTAAATCTTCTAAAGTAGACAAACAATTTTTTGTCTCTGCAGGTGAATTGTTTAGCTGGAGTTCTTGTATTTTGTAAACAAGTTGTAAAGAACTCGCAGGGTAGATTTCAAGTCCAAGTTCACAATATCTGGAAGAAGACAATGTTTTAAAAATTAGTTTAACACTAAAAATTAAATAAAGATACTAAAGATTGCATATAAATATGTAAAATGAATTTTTGGCTATTTTTTAAACACTAGAAAATACTTATATATCAACTCATTATTACTTCTATAAAAGATTAAAAAATCTCTGTTCAATACATGGAAAACTGTTTTATTCTAATACGTTATGCATTTTCCAATTTTATATCACAAACATTTTGTACTTTTCAGAATATGTTTGTTCAGCAAAAACAGTTTCCAGTTACTGCTATCTCTAGTTTGGAATAAACACACTAATTTTCTCTTATGGTTAATTGATCCCAGTTCCAGAGATTTCTAGCATGGAATAAAACAGGATGAGTTTGTTCAGTGATTAACAGATTCCAGTTACTGAGATCTTTAGTTTGGAATAAAACATATGAATTGGGCAGGTATCTCTTGTGTCAATTTGATTCATTTTCAGTGCTTGAAAAGTATAAGGTAAACTAACAGTCATAGCCAGCTACTACTACATCCTAAATTATTACTCTTAAAGAACAGCCAGCATGTAAATATAATTCTGAACTGTATAATATATTTATTTTTACATTTCTCCCCAATGAGTTAAGATCTTCTTTCAATGAATCTCTATTTAGTAAATAAAATATAAAATATTAACTTTAAGTAAATTCATTAACATTACCAAAAGCTCAACAATGAACTACCTGAAAGCTTTGTAATAAAACCTAACCTTCTAAAACTCTTGACTGAGTGTAGTAATACAAGGAAATAAACAATTGTATAAAATAAAAATGGAATCAAAGGAATACAGTGCTAAGGTATGCAAATAAACAAAAGGTTGATATAATTTCTATTCAATTTTTGCTTATTCTACAACTACAATAGTAGTTAAATTCTACGGATGATGAGCATGAAGGATATTTCAATTACATTTAAAGTACTACATATGTGGTTAGAAATACTAAACACTACATCAAAACTATAGTTACCTTTTGTTGCTATACTACATCCTACTTTTGGACCAAATACATGTTAAAAGAGTTCAACATATTTGAGGCTTATAACTGAGATTTTTGCACAAGTAATGCTTTCTTGTTTTAAACTATGAAAAATAATTTCCGAGATAGAATGCTAAGAAATAGTTCTGTAAAACTAGAGCCTCTAGTATGCTTCAACACTTTCTATTTCTCATTTAGTTGTGTTAAATACATTAGTTCCCTCACAAAATATTAATATTTTTTAAAATAAAATTTAAATTTCTCCCCCTTGAAAAAATAGTTTTAAATAATGTATTAATGGATATTGAAATTAATTTCTGAAAAGTTGCTTTCATAGATGTGAGGTGTTTTCACTTATGGATAAAACAGTCAGAAGATGACAAATTTTCTCACAACTTCTAGTTTTTTAAGTAAGCCATTTCATTTCTGGTCTTGAATATGGTTTAGGATGGTTTTTATTTGCAAGTAAAATTTCAAATTAAAAATTTTAAAGCTTTCATCCCCTAATTTTGTTCCAATGTCCAAAAAACATTAAATGTCATACTTCATCCAATTTTTACCATATTTAAAGATTGCTCACTGTGGTTGAAATTCTAGACTGCAGTGGCCTGGTACCATATGTACTATGTGATATAAAAACATATTTGTTATGTATTACAATTGATTTATTTAAAGTATATTATTTTATTGTGGTCCAAAATTATCTTTCCAATTTTAAAATGGATTAATTGAATAACTAGGAAAATACAACCATGCAGTTTTCAACATCTTGTAGCCCAACTAAAATAGTTTACATTGTCAGTTGTTGTTTTTCTTCACTCCAGTGAGTAGCGTTACTCCGTAAAATGGCAACCGTACTAAAAAAAGGCTCAATGTGTTGTTTGGCTTGCAGAGACCAAGTCAGTGACTGTGGTGCAGCATAATTACAGATGCTAATACAGGAAAGAAGTATGGGGGTATGTTAAGGATATTGTGTATCACACACCTATAGCAAACATCATGGAGGTAAAGACCAGGATAATAGATGCCATCACCATTGTAGATATGTTGCAGCAAACATGGACTGAAATCAAATATCGATTAGACATGTTGAGAGCCACTAATGGTACACACATAGAAGTCTGTCTACTGGCATATCAATAAAAACTGTTTGAGTTTGGTTACAAGATGTTGAAAACTGTATGGATGTATTTCCTTAGTTAGTTAATTATTACATTTTAAAATAGAAAAGATAATTTTGGACCACCCTGTACAACAGTATAATTACATAATTACACGACTTTGGTGTGGTTAGTCTCTTTCACATTGTTACTGTTTTATTGTTTTCTTTTTGCTGTTAGGAAAAAGTCTTTTTTTGATCCTGCACAACTTGAAGGGGGAATTGTGTCTGTCCTTCTTTCTTTGTTATGATGGCATTATATTGCTCAATAAGGCCACACCCATTTCAGCATTGTCATTTACTACATTCAAGTATTGAACTGTCTGTAGTACCTCCCTGTAGGCCCCTCTGAGCTCCTATGACTCAGGGTCATAAATACAGATGAAAGTTTGAAGCACTTGAAGAAGTTTGTTGTGTTCTTTGTGAGGAAATCTTCAATTCACGTATCCTCAGACATCCTGATATTCAGCTGAATGTGCTTTGGAGGTTCATTCATACCTTCCTTCTCATTTAGTGCCTTTACCATTCCTTGTTTTGCCTCTGTGGATACAGCTGAATCAAAGAATGCCAAAGCAATGAGTTCCTTATTGAGATACTAATTTTTGACTGGCAAATTTTGAAAGAACAGAATTAACATTTTTATATGTAACAAGACATTGTAGGAAGTTAAGATCATTGAAAGAGCAGAAATGGCATCAGGAGCAGTAAACCCTACCCTAATACAGACTCGACTCAAACAATAAAAGATGTAGATGTCACAAAATCCTCTTTACTCACAACCAGGAAGCTTAAACTGTCTCATAGACATCCAGATCTTGAGGGCATATAATGTACATGATGCAGTGCTCTAGGTGCTATAACTCACACTCCATAAGGAGGGATGCCACCAAGAAAGGTTATGGCTAGTTCAAGAAGCTCTTGATAATCATCTCTAGGTTGGCTGACACTGACCTTAACTTCTTTTTATGGCTTCTGCCACTTCATCATGGTCAGCTGCAGTTTCATAACTGGACTGGTCCATGCATTCCCAAGATTGCTGAAATTAGTTGAATATTGCAATATCTGGACCAGAGAAAAGCCCCATACAGTCTTTGAAAACACATGCCAGGACAAGTTTTAAGATATAATGCTGGTATGCCAAATACAGAAGATTCTATTTTTAATCCATGTTCTAACAGCACACATCCTCCTTTTCTGTGACTAGTGTTGCTCGTTGTTGTGTCAAAGCAAACTACCTTTACATAATCAATAACTTCCCACTCTTCTAGCAAATGTGCCACAGATGAAGCTTGAGCCTCTCCAGTGCTAGAAATCAACTTTGGAACACCTCAGAGTTAGTTTACTCCTGCTCCAGATATGATCACTGGCAAACAATTCACTTGCTCTTTCCCAGAAATAAATGTAAAAGCATGGAATATTTATGTGTGGAATGTTCTTCAATATTCTAAATAATGTGGAATACTCTGGAACATTCAAGAATATTCCAAGATAATTTAAAACATTCAGAATATGGAAATATAATATGCAACACAAGGTATAATTCTAACTACCATGAGCAACTGCTAAATTTTATTCAATATGGATAAAATTAGGTGTGAATTACTTATTTATATACTGGAACAAAATGAGGGAGTGAGAATGTTGTAAATCAAAACTACAAAAATAAAGACCATTCTAGTTTAGTGTTTCAGAAATGGAAATGTTTTAGTTGAAGTTTTAATAGTTATTTATATAAGTTGAACTGAATGACTTATTTTGTTACTTAAAAAACATGAAAGCAATAGTTGCAAAAAATATTAATTTATAACACTTAATTTCTTTGTCTTACACTATAAACAAAGAAATTCTTATGGTAGGTTACAAAAACGTTTTCTCTTTGATCAATAACTATTGGCTAATGCACAAGAAAACCTATTAGAGAATGACTTTAATGGAGGTTTACTTCCAATAAATATATTTTCCTATATCAAAGGTAAAAGTACTTATGTTTCTAGGACTTCCTATGCTTTCATGAACATTTTCAAACTGTTATAGTATTTTTAGCCACGGCACAGCTGCTCATAGAAAGGCTCCAAGTTTTTTTTCAAGTATAAACCTTTAGCTCAATAGCTTCAGTTCTTGACAGATTTGAGATCTAATTACAGCCATAGCTATTGAGGATTCCCTCTTGTTTTTGGCATATATTACATAATTATTTTTCAAATAATCATCAAGTTATATGTCCACAAGTTTGTATGAACCAAAAAGTTTAATAGGAATAACATTCAAAGGCAAAAAAAATATTTATCTTAAGAAGAGTGAATGTAAAACAATATTTCTGTGTATCATTTTATAATCACAAAAAACATTTTGGGTAAAAAACAATTTACCTTCAGGTCGAGCTTTTGGCTTAGCTAGACCAGCATCCATCATTAGTTCAAAAGCAAAAGCAACATTATGTACTTTCTGATCAAAATCTGTTGGTGTCATGTTAAAGGAATAGAGTGGAACAAAGTATTCCTCCAACAATCCCATAAGGAGAGTCAGGTACACCCCATCATGGAACTACAAAAATAATAAAGTTACACATATGACTTACCAATCTTACCTTTTTAAAATAAAATGTATCTTGTAAATGTTAAATAATAAACACCAAGAGTACAACTTACAACTACAAATCAGATTTTTATGTAGCTGATAGATTTACGATAGTAACATTTCACAGGTACACGTATCACAGAAAAATAAAATTAAGAAGGTAATAATGTACATATGAGTTCATACATACATATGTCACATATATATATATATAAATATATAACCACACACACATACATATATATAAATGACCAGATATAAGCATTGTCTGCTGCAAAAAAATAAGATGTAAATGAGAACCAAAAATTTTGTACAAGGGGTTTAAAGCATAACAAATATAGTATGTTTAAAGCAAAACTGAAGCATAATAAGAGTTGATAAATGACTGCTTTATAACACAGATTTAATATTAAGCAACACAAATACAACTTACTTGGTTGTCTAAATCTGTAACATCCAAGTTTATTCTGTTTAGATGTTTGTTGACAAAAGTTACCAGTGACTAGATTTTTAGAAAGAGAAGTCATTATTAATACAGGATTCTTGAAATTCCATTTTCAAAATGTAAATTTTATCTTACAGCTACAGAATTGATAGGAAGTTTCTTGTAATTATTGATTTGTTCAATAATTAATTGTCTTAATATTCATTAAAAATATGTTAACAAAAGATTCATTCTGAAACATTATTTAAACTGTGAAAAGCACACATGTTTTATATATATTTAACAGCAAGCGTGGAAAGAGAAGAAATTACTTTTAATATGATTATAATTAAAGGATGTACTAAATTTAGTGGTGTTAGCTGTGCTGTGATGATGTTTACACATAAAACATTCTGTGGAAGCATAACTTGATCATTGGTTTGAAATAAAAATAAGCGTGGAAAGAGAAGAAATTACTTTTAATATGATTATAATTAAAGGATGTACTAAATTTAGTGGTGTTAGCTGTGCTGTGATGATGTTTACACATAAAACATTCTGTGGAAGCATAACTTGATCATTGGTTTGAAAGAAAAATAATTTATTATCGTACTAAGTCACTTTACTTTAATAGTTCTATGATAAATATGTAGAATTAATTTACTTCAACTCTACTGTGGTGTAAAGCTGGCTAAAACAAATGTTCAAAATTCCAAAGCAATAACAAAGAGATACAATACTGAAATTATCAATATTTATTAAAAATATGCATTAATTTCTTACATTTCAACAAATAGACATTATGTGAAGTTCCCTTATTAATTTTACTGTCTTTCTGAACAAATTGTGGTATTCTCTTTCCTACATAGGATTTATTAATGTATACAAATGCTTACTGGGCCTAACAAATTTGATGAAAATCACATTTGGCTGTAGATGCTTTTATCATATTACTATTATCAGTCCTTTATCTATTTCAAAATAAAGATGTGTAAATACAGTATTTCAGGTCTATCTTGAGTACACTACAAGTCATTGTCCTGCAAGCCTCAGATTTTATCACCTGGACTTGATCTAACTGGTCCCTTTATTTTAGTAAACACAATAAAGAACAATTTGCAATGTTTGTTATTTTCTAGAGATTTGGTTCTCTCTCTATAAAATTTAATAATATTATTTTTTTTGTCATTTTCATAATTACAAATACCAAAGTTTTATGCATTGCTATTTACTGGAAGATGGATAACTACAATGTAGTTTAAAGGGACCTCAAAACTACCAAAATTTTAATTTCCTCCAAGATCTATCTTGGCAATAGAGACTGTAAATTTAACAATATAGTGCAAAATACAGATAGTATTAACAAGCTGATCACAAGGTTATAGTTATTACTCAAATATTTAGTAGCTTATTACCCCAGTGAATAATTTTAGAAAGGATTTTGTTATAGGTTTCCTAATACTAAACCAAAACTTATCAGACATCAGCTAACTCTGTTATAACTCAAACTTTTTAAAACAAAGTTACCTTTTTCACTACTTGCAACTTGTCAGGGGCATGATCGAAAAGTGTGTCAAATGCATCTCTCTCTGTTGAAGAAAAAAAAAAAATCTGAATTACATATCATAGTGTAGAGAGTATACTGCTACAATTAAGTAACAAGTACATTATACTTTGATAATCCCTGTTACAACACCACCACAGTATAGCTTTTGGGAATGATAAAAATTTTTGCACACCATCTTGGATTACACAATTTCAAGTATTAAATAATCAACATGCTCACTCAAAATAGTGACGTTAATTAATCAAGTTTTTCTGCAGCACAAATACCGTAATGTATGAGGTCTTTCTTATTGGTGTTTATCTTGATATTACTTTTAATACTGTTACTAAAAAAATGACATTACCGATATATCAGACAATGACAATCCAATTTATATTACCTTATTATACATGGATATTATAGTATTTATAAATAGTAACTAGATACAAGGTTCTTCCTGAAAATTGGTTTCAAATATCCCAATATAAATAGTCCATACTTTGGTACTATGGGATCATGAGAACATACAATAGAATGGCTGTGTGTCCAACTCATTATATATTTAACTTAAATATTAAACTTTTCACTGAATTATACAAACTACACATTAATTGATGAAAGATATTTTAAACATCACAAAAAACAACTCAAGCAGTACATGGTGACTACTCAGAGGAAATGTATCAAAGTAATATACTGTACTTATCAAGTGATCATGAGAAGAGATATACACTCTGTATGCAGGTATATCAAAAAACACATCTATGCAGTACACAGTGACTTATCAAAGAAATATTTATATGAACTGTTCAGAAAAATACATTTTCAGAGTCTGGTCTTAAGAAAAGGAACAGTGCTTAATAACTATTAAAATGAAAACAACATTTCTCTATAAAATAAAAACCTTGTTAATGATCACATACTTATGTGAAAAAGCTGATTACCGAAAAGAGACTTAATTTCTTTCTTTAAAAAAAATTCAGGTTACAAAGTTTTCTTTCATTGATTTATAACGGAATTTGAAATTAATGAATATATCTAGTTTGAATAAAAACATTGAATAATTCTTATTTTTTAAATCTCTACATGTTCATATGCATAAAGATCAAGACAGACAATCAATCTTCCTGTGTTAAATATTATGATGAAGTTTAACAAGTTGGCATTACACTCTTACAAACTTTTCACAAACCAGAATATTTCTGGTGCTGTTAACACTTCTTATGTGTACTTTTAACAAACAGTGTAGTAGTTTCATTAATTAATAAAATATAAATTTATTCATACTAAGCCAAATAATTAAAGTTTACCTTAGTTTTAACCACAACCTACATATGAATTCTAGCATTGACAACAATGTAGGTTGAGAAAGATTATATATGCTAGTTGGTATAGAATTGCTGAATAGTATTACACTTTAATACTATATCCTTAGTAAAAAACAATCTGATCAAGATTTCTTTATAACGAAAAAATTAAAATGCACTTACCAACCCTCATTCCAAGATCACTGTAATAGAAGAGAAATTTTAGTAGATTTCATGGTGGTCCTCTTATGTGACAGACGTATAAAGTATTTGGAATACTGAAACATTTATTTAAGCCTTATTTGATATATTAGGAAAGTTCAGACATTAACTGTAATGACTAATGTGTGATAGAGGTATAGTAACATATGTATTTTAAATAATATTTTGGTAATTGTACTAATACAAACCAAAAAAAAACTTGTATGTATATACAGAATAATACCTTCGGCTGTGCTCCTATTTATTATGTAAGTAACATAAGGTAAAGTTGTTTAGATGGAACGGTAAAATACACACAGATTGATAGTAAGTATTCTGTTAATCACAATTTCTTTTATCTTAGTGACTTCAACAGTAGTTTTAGAATAAGTTATTAATATAGAATGCTATCAGTATTGTTTTATGAAGACTTGTTTAATATTTCTAAATGGGTCAGTTTATTGTGGAAACAATCACAGTCCTAAACCTTCTGTTAGCCTATTCCCACTGTATCATATTAAAAATAAATTTTGGAAAGAAATAAAGTATAGAGAAACAAAATGAATTATTTTTCGCTTAACTAAGCCAACTTTTATAAATCTTGCCTGCTGATAATTTTCAGTTAACACATTTATGTACCCTACTTCTCACTAGACAAATTACTTTATTGGAAAAAAAATGTTTATTTTTTGCTTAATATAGAAAAAAGAAGTGTAAAGCTGTAAAAGTATATGACATAATAACAAAACTGTAAAAATACAAAGCATATATTACTTAGCAATAATATAGAGAAGGATAGTATGTACCAAGAAGGACAGAACATATTAGTAAGACTGACTGCAGAAGTACAGGGCAAGTACTAACAAAGCCATAGAAATATGTTAGATGCTAACCAAACTGTAAAGATGCATAACATGTATTATCCCTCTGGACACAGATAGGTCAAAGTGTGCATGTCACTACCTTTTTTACTGAATTACATTCAAAATTTAATTAAACTACTTTTATTGTCAATAAACTTTGCATTAAAATGTAGTTAATAATCAAATTTTAATGTTCCACAAGTTTTAATTTCTAATTAGTATTTAGTTTCATGATTACATAGCAGTTGCAAGGTTGGTCAAAATGACCACACCCTTATACTAAAGGATTAATCAGCAAAACAATAAAAAAACAAGACAAAGTC
>NW_013665746.1:12466-16828 GCF_000517525.1 Limulus polyphemus
AATTAGAAACTCAAATTACTGAAATTGACAAGTTAGAATATAAAATAAGGTCTTTTTTTTCAATTTGCTAAGATATTGCTCATGTAATAAATCAAAAAGAGGCACCCCCACCCACCTCTTTCCATTTTTGGAAACATTCCCTTACATACACTTACTTCTATATATGACATGAATAACCAATCGGAAACTCAGAATGTCTCCATAGTAGCTTTCTCAGCCATTTTAAATCCTTAGGATGCCATTTCTTTCTTTTGAACCAAGATTTCAAGCAGGTAGAGTGTTTCTTTAGTTTGCTTGAAATTTCATATTTTTTTTAGACTAAAATACATCTTAGTTACTAAGCGTGATAAATTATAGTGGAATTCTGTGGTATAGATGTAGTAATTTATGATTTTTTAGTTATTCAAATGTATATATTAAAACCTAAAAAAAATTATTTTGTTTCTTATCCTCCATGTGCAAAATTTTTAAAAGCTTAGCAACCTACGTCAAGCAGCAACCGAGTACAAATGTTGTTCTTTATTTACTATGTTTTATGAAAAATAAGTTTAAGAATTTATTTCAAAATAGCAATAATCTATATACATATATAATAATTGAAATGTGACTGTATTTTACAAAATACTACTCTACTAAACACAGCCAAGACAAGTTGCTTTGTACAGACCAAAGGTTAGTTTTATGTTATTTGAATGCACGTGAGCCGCATCATTGTAACTTCTGTATTGTTAGCAATGCACGGCTGAAAGGTCATTATATTAAAAATAATAAATATATATAAATGTATAATGTTATAAGATTTATGCTATTTATTCTAAACATTTATATTTTCATTTATAATTTGTGTTCATTCTAGAATGAAAGAGGGATAATTTATATATTTCCTAATTTTTTAAGGTGGTTTCGAGATTGTTCAAATCTACCGAACCCATACAGAGATTAATTACTGAAAAATAACAGACAAAATATATAATTTTTTCTTAATAAATGATTGATAACTATCTGGACATTATAAAGATTTTGCATGTAAAATTTGAAAATTTTCTGATGCATAAAAGTATTTTTAATCTTAAAATGAAAATTACTTTGCATCATAGATAGGCAAAGTTGACTATACAAAAAAAAGGCATGAGAAAAACATTGCTTTAAAAACCTTAAGACAATAAAAAAATTTGATATTTTGCATATGAAAGCATTGTAATGTTTATTAATAATCTGCAAACTTTTGTTAACATTTGCTTACTAATTTAAAAGTTATAGGTGAATACTATAACAAGCACATTTCCATTTTGTTGTTAATCAATACATATATATATTTGAAATAATAGCAACAAAAATCTTGTAAAGTAAATGTTAAATGTATTTTTGGTTTTGGCTAGATTGTCAAAACAAATTTGACAACATAAAATGTACTTAAGAATACATTACAGAAAACAAGACTGAAATTTGCAAAACAAAATACTGTATCTTGACAAGTCATTCAAATACAGGAATAATTAAAAACTGTGATTCTTTAAACACAAAATAAACTTAGCCAATAAGAAATGACTGAAATATCAATATAAATATTTCCTGCTTTTCAGTTGTAGAAAAATACTAAGTTGTATTCTTTACACTTACTCATATGTAGAAGTTAATTCTTCTTGCACGGTTCGTGTGTGTAGCTTTCCTTCTCTCTTCTGTGATAAGAAAATAACATCACTTAGTTCTATACCAAATCTTTATATTAGTTCCACTTTTAAATGGTTCTTCTAAAAACAGGGGAATAGTGGCTTGTTTGAGTTCTTAAATTGTTTATATATCACAGCTTAATAACGATAGTAAATTTTTTTATACCAGACTACCAATAATTTTACATAAAATTATATGCAAATATTATCAGTTATGATATTGGAAAACAAATATACTAGATTTCATCTGGTAGCAGAATTGCTCACAACATAAAAAAATACATGAAGTATGTAACATCATTTATAAGTTTCATAAATTATTTACAAAAATAAATCAAACAATAAAAAAATACCAAACTAGTCTTTAAACTTTAACAACTAATTTAATATGTTACATTGCTTCAAGATACGTCATAACAGCCAATGTCTAATATTAAAGAAATTGGCCTCTACAGGATTATACACAGCTCTTAACACTTTTGAGATAAAACTGTTAAGTTGTAAAACAATTATATGAGAGTTTCACTCATACAAACAATTCCCCTCTTTAAATCCTTGTTCAAGTCCTATAGTTAGTATATTTGACATGCCACTGAACATGACAACAGCTGTTACCAAAATGTTTGACCCATGGCTATTTATGAACGTTTTCTTTTTGAACAGCATTTTCATATTTTAACTAACTTGAAAATTGGTTTATTGCACTATCTTACTTGAATCTGACACTTACATCGATTATATATTAGTATAAGATATAAAAAACGCATTAAGAAAATTGTTGATGTGCTTTTAAAATCACGGATCACTTTTTCAGAGTAATGTCTATGAACAGAAAGAACTAGATACAAAAGTAATTGAAATTTGAGCAAATCTGAAGGAAACAAGGCACTGTATATTGTTTTGAATTAAAATATGCATATTTATGCTAATGTGAAAATTGAGTTTAGTATCAAAATATATTGAGGGGGCTACAATAATTACTGTGGCCCCATAATAGAGAAACTGTACTAATAACATAAATAAATTAAATATGCATAGTAGAAAGAAAAACAAACAGATGAGAAAGTGTTGGATTTCAAGTTTAACACTTAATATAAATAAATAAAAATATTGAAATAATAATGAAGTAAGTATATATCATGATTACCTGAACAACAACCACATTCACCATTACATTTTCAGGAAGCCTAATGGGGGCCCTGAAATGACGAGCCAAAGCAACGAGTAGATGAAGAATGGAAATTACATTCTTAGAATGGATACCTAAAGAATAAGTAAAAATTGAAATGTTCCATTATTTCACCTCCTAACTTTCTAGATATGCATGAAAATTTTATTTCATAGTTAATAAAAAAAAGTACTCTTTCTTAAACAAACAGTATGAGCATAACTGTTCTACATCTTTATCATTTACAGACAAAATAAACAGTTTGAAACAAGCTTAGTGTTACACAGCTACAACACTTCTCAAACTACCTCTAGGTGTGATCAACCAAAATTTAATAGTTATAAGTACAATGTGAAATCAATTTCCAGTTTCTGTAAATCTTTTTTTCTTCTTCTGATTTTTGATATATGTAATACTTCATTGTTTCAATTTCAACTGAAGGGTATATCCTAAATAAATTTTGTTATTATTATGAACAACTACTTGTTGTCACATCACACATTCATGACCTTTACATAAGTTATATTTTCTCTTGTATAGTTAAACCTAAGTTCAAACACACCTTATTCTAAATAATGAATAAACCAAAAGTATTACTTTGTAAACCACTGAATTTACGAAATTGGAACAAACTTCAAATCATCACAAATAATGAACAGAGTAAATGTCACTGTCGAAAATATGACAAATTTTATTTACGTACTTGTATTTCAATCAATACATAAACTGGAAATAACTAAATGGACACCCCCCTGAAATGGAAAGAAAATCAGGGCATTGCAATTTTACCATGGTCTGGCCAATGACCAAACATAGAACACCACTGAGTCTATCTTTGACTGATCCTTGCGAAAGCAATCTAGTAAACCCACTTCCTAGGACTTCCTAATACACATGCAGTCTAATACACAGAAGTAGGCTGCAATCTCAAAGACTAAGACTGATGATCATGTTCATATAATGCATAAGCATATTGCTGCCCTGCATATGGCAAAGGGAAGTATCACAAACTATTAACCCTACACCTAGTACTACATACAGGTTCAGAATAAACTGGTGTTCTTTCAAATTTGGGCATCTCTTTATTTATGTCAAACATCTGTACACACCTTATTTTGTATTTATTTACAAAAAGAAAAAAAGTAACACTAAACTCATTTTTATTTTCAATAACGTGTTGGTTCAGAATTTGTCTAGGTTTTTCAATGAGACAGATAACATTTGCTAAGATGATCAGTACAATGTTCAATGAAACACTATGTACTCTTTTTACAATGAAAATTAAATAAACTATAAATATGAAAATTTATATAGAAACTTTGCTTAATGACCAGTTTAAATACTTCTAACTTTATGCATACGAATTACAAGTATACCCCAGGTTAAAAGTTAATATTAAAGAGTGCAAGACTTTCATTGCCTCTTATACATCTAGCACTATAAGAGAAGCCATTAGCTGTAGAGCAGTGTTAAAACTGCAAAAGTGCTAGCAACCTATGAAAACCAAAAATATAAATAAAAGTT
>NW_013665746.1:17787-27261 GCF_000517525.1 Limulus polyphemus
GGCTCAAAAATATGAAAATTAGAATTCTCAAAATGTTTATATCTACTTTTATAGAGAATGTTTACTGTGAGCTCTACACCACTGCTGCATATTAGTGTACAGTCTATTGGATGACTACATTGTAGAGTATAAACTATAACCTTTATTTCATGTGAAACACTACGAAATATACAATATAGCATGTTAACAATATATATATACTTTCAAGCCTCATATTACATAATATTAATTGGAATGTCACTGAAGTGAAGGTGTATTCTGAAGTCTCGCACTGTATAGCATGTCTGTAATTTTAATACTTATGCTGTAAAGTTCACATGTTCAGTAATAATGCCATTAATTGATTCAAAACAAACTATCAGATAGTATTTTTATTCACCAAGAAGCTTCTGAAGAATCTGGCCATCATATAAATCTTCCTCAATGTCTTTAACAATAATTCTTTGATTTGCCAGTTCATCATTAATCCATTCAATCAAAACTTTGATCAGCTCCTTCAATTTTGGATTTTCATAGGAAGAAGGCTCTATCATAGATCGTTCCTCATATTCATCTGAAATTTAAAAAAAATAATTCTAAATTTTGCAAGTTACAAGACAACACATAGAACTTAAGATTATATATTTTGAGAAGTACAATGTATCTATCATAACTATGTTGGGATATACTGATGCACAAAATAGTTCTTGAATGACCTTCTGAAATAAGTATTTTAAGTGCTCATGAGAATGTTGCAAAAATTCTTCCATTAACCCTATCACAAGCAGGCATTCCTAGGAAACAGAGAAAATTGAGAAATTTGACAACATATCAAATATGTTACATTTGCTTCATTTTCTTGTATATTTTCTTGAAGGAAAGCCCCCACAAATCATGTATCATTGGATTCAGTGTGAAAATTCATTAACAAAGTATACCCTGGGAAGAGAACTAGTGGATATATACTGCTATAGCAAGCAAGCTTTGCTTGTTTGTTTTTTTAAACACTAAGCTACACAATGGGATATCTGTGCTTGGCCAACTGCAAATATTGAAACTTGATTTTTAGCATTACAATCGCTCAGCCTTACTTATAAGCCAATGGGGAAGGGGGAGGAGTTAGATATTTTAGTAATGTGAAAAAAATCATCTTAAGTTGAAATCAATGCAAGAGTTGATGCAAAAATTTGTAGGGATAACTACATAAAAAATGCTATTCAAATTTCTTGTGCTTAAATAAACTAACCACAGGCACTAAAGATAGTTATAAAAATTATTTAAAAATTAATGTCTCCCTTTGTGACTATCCTTAAATTAGAATTAGTATGTCAGTAGTTTTTGCTTAGAATGAAGCTAAGTTCTTTCTGTGAAAACATTATATGTGTAGACATATCATCAGAATTCTTTAACTTTGGAACATCATGGTTGACTGGTATGCAACTTGATTTCTAAAGCTGGTACTCTTGGTATGTGATCTACCATCAATGTAGACTGCACAACAGAACAGTTGATTGAGAATCATTAGGTAAGGTATGTTGGTGCCATTAATCTGCCTTCATTTCTAGATGCAATATAGCATGAAATTTACTTAATGTAATCATGCACAGACATAATTTCTAATTGATGAATGCAAATTCTTGTCTGTCTAAGGACTCTGACATATTCTTATGTAATATCTGGACTTTAATTTTCAGTAGGATAGGCACATTATATATCTCTAACATGATACTGTTGTTTAAACTGTGATATTATTCCAAATAGTAATTAGTATCAAGGTAAAAAGTGAACATGATGTATGAAAGAAAGTTTGAATTTTGTGATGCTGAAAGTAGTTAACAAAAACAACTTAGCAAAACAAACGAAAAATACAAAAAAAAACAAACTTAAAGTAATCTGACATGAGCTACTTGTAATGTTGTTTGTGAACATAAGTAAACTGTAAAAGTAGAAAAGCAATTTTTACATATTTATGCAATAATTGTTCACAATTCAGTTTTAAAAAACTAAATGACATAATAACTGGAAAATATTAATTGGGATTATGAAACATAATTGCAGAATAATCATTCTCTGAGAAACATGGATCACAAAAATATTTATAATACTGAATTTAACTGATAACATAAATGAGTATCTTACAAAGTAAAAGTTTTATAATTTAACATACTGATAATAGAATGATATATAAAAATTGTATGCTATGATTATCCATAAATGTAATTCATACTTGTTACACCCCATGTAAGTTTATTTTTTAATAATGGTGAATGATTCATTATAGGCTGGATCACTTCCTGTAAAAATACTCAGTATCAATGAATTAACTTTGTTCTAACTTTTAAAATTATCAGTTGTTAATTTGTTTAAAATTAATTACATTTATAATCACAGAATAAGTTAATGTTATTTAGTGATGCATTGTAATATTCATAATAGTTCTAGGAATAAACAAAATATGGTGCTTAAATCAAACAAGAAATCTTATCAAACTATTCCTGTCCAATATAATCTTGCTCTGCTCTTGTTCAAATTCAAGTAATGGAGTTAAATATTAACCTGTTTTATCCTTATCTATTATACTGAGAAGATAAAACTCTCTATATTAAAAGATAATAAAAATTATTTCAGCCAAATCTTGAGAAGCAAAAGCTTATTAAACAGGAAAGTATGATGAAATGGCATGATAGGATTAATAATTTTTTATAAATTTATCATCTCCAATCCAATATAGACACATTGAATACAGATGGCAACAACAGTATTTAACTGAATGAGATCACCAAATGCTCTCCAAGAAATGTTGAATAAACAAACCACGGTATTAAGATCCTAATGCACGAACTGTCATAAATCAAGCTATTTGTAGTGATGTTTTTAGGTTTGGTTTATCATGTGTGCCTATGTTTTAACTATTAAATAGAAGTTAAACACGGAAGTTTTCATTAACTACTGCAGGACTTCATATTTTTAATTCAAATTATTAGTATAATTTAAACTTTAATAAAAATAACAGACATTTTCATTTTATTTTCAAAAGTATGTACTGAATACTTAAATTTTATGGGAATGACAACACCACACAATTAATATATAATGTTTATTCTAATGATGGGCAAGTAACAATATCATTAATGTTAAATAATTCCAACATTACTTACCTTTAAATCTTAGTTTTACAATATCTACAAAACATTACAAACATGAAATGTAAATAAGCCATATTTTACTAAATTAGAAAATAAAGAGATAGACTTACCAAGCACATAATCTTGAGGTGGTAGCTCTGCTGATGTGGGACTTCCAGATGAATCAATAGCATTTTTCCCTTCTTCTTCTAGCTCATTGGCTGAAATAATAGTTTACTTTTCTTTAGAAAAATTGAAGTCACTATATATACTTCTAAATCTGGTCAATTTTCTTGTTACAGAGAAAAAATGTCCTGATTATTAGCTTCTTCAAAATAATATGTTTACATATAAAGTATTTTTAATATATATATATAATTCTCATACATTTTTTGAAAACAAAAAAATAGCAATGCTTCCTGCCCTTTCATGAACTGACACTATTTACTAAAAGAAATTGTGACCAAGAATATAAACTACAACTCTCTTAAGGTAGCCAAATGCCTTGTTATCTAATTAGTGATGCACGTGAATGGATGAATGAGATTCCCACTGTCCCAATCTACTATCTATCTGTGGTTTCACTAGATAGTAGATAGGGACAGTGGGAATCTCATTAATCCCTTCATGCGTGTCACTAATTAGATGATGAGGCATCTGGTTACTTTAAGAGAGTCAGTTATTTCATGTAGCAAGGATGAACTTTATCAATTACTATTACAGCAGCCATTTTAACTGGACCAACTAAATTTAAGAAAAGCAGTATTAAATCTGCTAATAAAATTTCTTTGCTATCTTTGATATAACTTCTGCGTATTATGCAAATTATCAAGAAAAAAACTCATTAAAGACTCAACAAAACCAGTTTCTCATGCATTTTTTTATGTATCCACTAAATCTCCAAAACCTAATTATTATGTAACCTTTTGTGAAACAAGATAAATACCATCATCTTAGTGTTTTTGTTCAAAAAGAGCAGAATTTCAATTTTAAAAGAATCTAAAAATATAGTGAAGTAGGAAAATTCCTTTAAAAACAATGCTGAGGATAAGTTATTATTTCAAGGTGGCTATGGCCTTTGACAACAAATACAAATACTGTAAACAACAGAGATCAAATGGACATACAGGTAATACTGTGATGTATTTAAACTGTCTTAAACATTAGGATTTGTTGATACAACAGCCACAGATGGAAATAAACAATGATCAGAGGGTGTAGCTTAAGGAACCTATTTAGAGTTTCAGTACTGGATAATGCCTGCATAACAAACATGAGAGACACAAAACAAATTCTTATCATGTCAACAGAACTAATAAATAAATTCAATGTCCTGTTTCTCATTTATTTAATTCCCAAATCACTTCAATAAAACGTCTGTTTTCATCACTAAATTCATTCTCATAACCTACCTTGAAATTAATGTTTTACAAATTACCACATACAGTAGCTTCAATTTGAACAATTAAGCACGATCTACTTTAATTCTTATTATTAGTTCTTCTAAATCAAATTCATTTCTTTATAATTTATTCAATTAATCTATACAAGTTTTTACAATAATACATTTCCCTACATTAAAGGTACAATCCTTATTACAATTTCATTAGGTTCTTAACAACTAACTGGCTAATCAAGGTATTTACAGCTCATTGTTCTATATAGTACATTTACTATTCATATTATGCATTCCACTAAAATTACTGCATTTTTCAAATCTTTTATAATTATTATACATATGACAGCAATGGTAAATACCAATTATATGAGTAATAGCAAAATACCACTTACAAACCCAACACAAATTCAGGTTTTGTAAAAAAAACTCCCTGACAGTTTGGTACATCACTCACACAAAATTCGAGGACTCATGAAGTCAGAATATTCTTTTAATACTGCCTTTCTAGGTCATATCGATAGAGATATGACAACACTTGACAGTCAGCACTGTCATAATTAGACACTTGGCTGCTCAATGCACTTGAATATACAGCCGATACCTCTCCTCAGCTGTTTGACCCTAGCTACCAGGTCCGGCAAGAACACTTAAGAGTCAACCACAGACCAGCACTTTAGTTTCAAAAAATAACTTTCTTGCTCTGAATCTCAATGTTATCACATCAGTTGAAAATGTCATTCCTACCACAGACATGAAACAATTACAGTATTTCTTAAACTCTTGGCTACAACAAAATAATCATTAACACCCAAAAAACTAAATACACATAAAATAAAATCTCACACATCACTTTATATAATCACTACTAATTTAAAAAACAACATAAACAAATATCCCATTAGAGGGCCAGTCATCTTTTCCAGGGACCATATACAAATTTAATGATAATGTCAAGCTGTTATCATCTTAGGTCATGACTACAGCTAGGCAATCAATTGAATTTAGTAATCAAATAATTGTCGAGTTCATTAACCAATTACATTCAACTAACTGATTATTCTCAGATGAGGTTAATATTCCCATTTCCAACTTGATTTGGTGGTCTATATTGTTTTTTTCTAAACTACCCTTTCATTATGATAGGCATACTCAGGTACAATAACTGAAAACTAAGTTACTTTTCTTTTAATCCTAAACTGTTGTATATGAAAAATATATCATATTCAAACAAAACAGGAAACCTGTAATAAGCTGAAAATACATTTAATACCATTCCTTGTATTTCTCCTTACAAATATTTACAAGATTACTCTAGCTAAATCGTGACAATATAAATGAAGCTTTTTTTAAACAAATGGTATATGAAACAGTTAAAATGAAATTAACCACACAAGAGCATTTTTCTACAGCACAGCAACCTATAGTATTGATATGTTACAAAGCTGTTTACCAGGTACTTGAAAATTACATGTATACAAACATCACATGCAATACTTACATGAGACTAATGTGCAAACCAAATAAACCTTATAATAAAAACATTTGTGTTCTTTGAAAATATTTGAAGATTTCTGAAATGGTTGTAATTAGCTATTGCCCTGAAAATCTAAATGTAGAGATCTGTGTGCTGAATAAAATTTGTTAATTTTTGTTTAGTTGCATGTCATGATTTTAGGTAACAATATGAAGATAGATGGAAAGCAATCTGCCCTAACCAAGACTTTAATCAAGAACTCTTGACTCGCATTGTCTTAAGTCCGATGCTCTCCTGAGCCAGCAGAACAAGCCCAAAGCAAATACTTTTTTACCTAGTTCCTTACAACATACAAATCTTTTAGTTTGCCTTTTATAACATGTTTATATTCATGCCACAGAAAAACATGCACATGTTAACATGAAATAAAAATATGATCATCTTTATGATAACCAAATAAATATTTTAACTTTCTTTTTTTAATCTTACAGAATACACTCAGATGGCTCAACTCCAAATAAAGTAATTCTACAAAAAACAAACAAGAGATTTACTGATTTTTTGGGTGACAAACAGATGGTGGATGCATGTACATTCTCAAATGATAAAAGCACACTGCTTTTTTTCAGCAAACTCAAACATACTTTGAGGTCTAAAACAAAAATGACAGTTGAAATTTTGATTAGCATTGGCAACCTGTTAGTAACCTTCTGGAAGTAGTAAAAACTACATTTACTAAAATAGATTCTTTTTAATTCTTAGCTGTTTTTGTAATAGTATCATGCATCTTTATTATTATCTGATCCAATTGAAATGTTGAGTCACAAGTATCCTAAATCAAAATAATGGCCAATACAAAGGAGGTCTAATATCACTTATTATGTGTTTTGTTTCTGAGTCATTTTACCAAATTTTTTCAAATAATAATTAATTTTAATATATTTGAACTGACACTGTATATGTCATACAAAGGTCAATCTACTACTTGTAAGTTACAAGAAAACAAATCAAAAGGTAATCATATGGAAAGGATTTATATACATATACATTTTAACTACATTTTTTATAGTAGTTCAATTATAATTTTGCTATGTTGCTCTTGTTACTTAGATGTACAGTAGGGTACTTTAAACAAAAATAAAGTGACTTACATTTTCTACACATACCATTTCTGTTACACACTCAGTGTACAGAAATAACCCAAACACTGGGTGAAGTAATTCTTTTTCTATTCAGATGCATAATGGGTTGTAACAATTATTAGTGGAGTTAAGTGCTAGAACAATAGTATTTTTGGTTATACTTTTTAGTGTGTTTGTATGTTATTACAGACCCTGTAGCCAGTAGCCAACAAAGTCAGAACCTACAACAAATTTGATGCAAAAATAGTTTAGAAAATGTGTTTAAAAATTTAAAGAGAAGGTAATTCTGTGGTAAAACATGATATAACTGTTTTTTAATGTTTTGGGGTTTGTGTGATCCTACCAAAAATCACTCTAATAGTTAGATTTATATCTAGTATCTGGTATTTTAAACATCTGTCTCGGCTGTTGATCAAATTCAAAAATTAATCAGTATAGTAATTACTTCTAAGTTCTAAAGAATTTAATGCGTTATATTTATGCTTTTACTATATTTTACCCAATATGTACGAAGCAAACACTTAAATGTTTACGTAGGATGTAAAATCACACGTATAGAATACAATATATAAACACATGTGACATCAAATTCTTAATAATGTGGAACAGCAGGGTCAGCCTTTAGCCTGGAGCGACAGCGCACCGCATGAGAAATGCTCCGGAGAAACACACGGCAATCGTGTATTCAAGAGTTTGTAGTTTTATCACAATTTTCAACAAGCTTTTGTGTTATGCCCTTTAATGATATAATGATTTAAATTTTTAAGCATTTCATATTACGGGTTATTTTATTTCGATGTTTTTATTATTTAAAGTGTACTTTAACAGATTCATATATGAGGCGAAGGGTTGACAGGTTAGTCATAACCACAAAAACAATTTGATTGATTGATTTATTTATTTACAGCTACGCGTTCTTCAATTTCCACAGGAACACGCGGCTACCTAAGGGTGGCCCTTTAGCGTAGTATAATTTCCTACTCTTTTTTTTCATGCACATTAATAAATACTTAAGTCAAACTTAAATATTACGTCTTGTAAATGTTTAATACACTATTCCTAAATAGCTTATGACGTAACATCCTAGGTGAAAAAACAAATAAACTGAGCTTTGATAACTAGGTCAGACAGCGATACAAGGTGTTGCGTGGTGTACATAGTTTTAACTTAAACGTTATTATGAATATCTGTATTCATAAATTATATCAGAAAAATAACGAAGCATGATTAACAATGTTAGCCAGTTTTTTAGAAACCCGAAATATTTTATCTTCATAATTATTACAGGTTTAACATAAATTTTGTATTCTGCTAAACTGATCAAACTAACTTTATAAGTTATACTCATGCTAGTACTATTGCTGTGAATACAACTCATAATAGCACCGATGAACACGTTTCTTACCTTCTTTTATTTTCTTTCTTCTACCTAGAGTTCCTAAATATTCGAAAAAAGATTCATCTTTTTTCTTCTGTGGTGTAGTAGGACGAGGAGATTTCGGCCTCGGAGACGCCATGGTTAAGCCCTAAACTGTTAATGCTGTTGGGACAAGTTTTCTCTTTCCATATAAAGAGTTTAGCGGTGAGGCGTCGTCGCCTCCCACGTTTGATTCTCACGCTGTACAGCGAGGAAGCCATCGCGGTTCTATGAGGACATCCCAATGTAACTGTGACGTCATAATATTAGGTGTATTTTGTTGAAAAGACTTACTCATTTACTGATAAATACAAATATCCTCATGGATACATAAATAAACGTTAGAATATTTATAACATACATTAGTGGTTTGGATTTATGAATGACAAAATAACATTCAGTCCAATAGTTATAATATGAAATGCAACTAACAGGTAGCCCATTCTTAAATTTTTGATTTGTATATTTGGACAGAAGTAGGTTGGTTGGTTGTGTTAGATATTCAGGCCACAACTACACAAAGGCTATGTGCGCTAGCTGTGACAGGCTAGATGGAATTTGGCAGCTAGTCAATAACCCCCACCGCCATATCGCAGCCTACTGTAATCGAATAGTGGGATTTGAACGTCAGTCTTCTAAAGCATCCACGTACCTAAAAGGTGGAACACGATTTTGTGGTAGCGGAACGTGAACCATGGACTCTCGAATTCCGAGGTCGGCATTCTAAAAACTAGGCCATTCCTGGTCCTTCAGAAATAAGTAAGAAAAATGGAGCCTGATGATTTTAAATTTTAATCATCGTGCACTTATAATAAATTTATTTCAAACTAAATTTTTGTTATTATATATGGTATATAACGCCTATGCCAGTTGTTACGTCATCGAGATCACGTGACAATTCTCACGCTCTCTTGTTTCTAGAACTATCCCGTATCTTG